>NC_052058.2:150042232-150272047 GCF_903992535.2 Arvicola amphibius
ACCCCCCTCCTTTTTTAACTTTGGAAAGGGTCCTCACTAAGTTGCCCAGGTTGGCCTTAAATTTGCAATCTCTATGCCTCGCCCTGGCTACTAGTGTGATTATAGGCCTATGCCCCTGGCCTTTCTCGGGAACTTGAATCCTGTGTATCCAAGGAAACTTTGGAATCTGAGTAACATATATTTTAAGGCCCCTCTCTTCTTGTTGAATTTACATCGAGGGGCACTGTTTCCTAGGCTTCCTGCTCGGGTGTCAACCCACCCCATCTTGAGACTGGCGCTTTGAAGCAGAGAGGCTGCAAGTGTCTTGGAGCCACTACCTTCTCTTTTCTTCTTCTTCTTCTTCTTCTTCTTCTTCTTCTTCTTCTTCTTCTTCTTCTTCTTCTTCTTCTTCTTCTTCTTCTTCTCTTCCTCGTCCTCCTCCTCCTCCTCCTCCTCTTCCACCTCCTCCTTCTCCTTCTTCTTCTTTTTTGTTTTTTGTTTTTCGAGACAGGGTTTCTCTGTAGTTTTGGAGCTTGACCTAGCTCTTGTAGACCAGGCTGGCCTCGAACTCACAGAGATCCTCCTGCCTCTGCCTCCCAAGTGCTGGGATTAAAGGCGTACGCCACCACCACTGGCTTCTCCCTTCTTTATAAGATGAGAAAGTCTAGAGTCCGAGGGAACTAGCCAGGAGGCTAGCTTTGCCCTTTAGGAGCTGTGTGGCCACCAGCAAGCTCCTGACTTTCTTATGCCACAGCGTCTCTGCCAGTGAAACAGGAAGTCCTAACGTGGCATCATGTATTTATGAGCTGTTGTCTGCAGACTGTGAGCACTGCTCCTGTCTTCTCTTAACAGGCCAAGGGTCAGTAACTGTTGTCATTATTTCTTGGGCTGCTGCCAGAATCTCCATCCCAACTCCCATCTCTAGCCTTTGTGATTTTCAGTGCAAGAATTCAGACATGAGCCACAGAGCGCAGTGTAGAAAGTAGGATTTTATTGCAAAGTAGGTGCCAGTAACAGGGAGAGCAGACAATGGCCAAAGAGACCAGTATCTGGACCTACGCACCAGGCAGGCTTTATAGTATGTCTATTATCCCCAGCAGTCCTTTTAGGCCTTTGTTCTGCTCCATGGTGGGAGATCTTTTTGGACTGGGTCTCTCTGACTTCCAGAAAGAGGCTCGGTGGTGTGTCACGTGTGGCGGGATGATGCGTCTTTTATTCTTTACTAGAAGGCTTCCCTTCTGTGAACTTCAAGACTCCATAGAGCCCATTTCAAGTAGTTACCTCAGGCTGTCAAGGGAGTCATGTTAGCCTAGGAGGTCGCTTTTCTTCCCTCAGCAAGAAAAACGATTCCGGTCCCAACCTTGTGTCCCTCACTACCCAGCAGTCCCTGTCCTTTGTGTTTCTAGACTTTAGACTAGGAGAGAGGGTCCAGCTCCTAAATTCTCCAAGTCTGCTGATGTCTACCTACCTGACTGGGGCTTTAACCCAGATCAGCAGACTGGGAAGCTGTCAGTACCTGATACATACTGAGTGTGAGCACACTGTACTCAAGTCCTGGGGTTCCTCAGGAAGCACCTCCTGGCTTCAAATGGCAGAAGATCAGGCTTGCACATGGAAGCCGGAAAACCAAAGACGCCTCAATCAATCGGACTACAAGTGCCGGGTCCTATTTCAGTGGATCTGCCATGGGACACTGGCACGGATGAGAACGGCCATCGCATTTGGTACTAACGGGCAGGGACCTTGTCACATGCTCAACTTGCCTCCCAGGCCATGGGAGCCTCCCCGGGAGGTGTGACCAGCTTTGAGAAATGCTGTTTGAGTGACAGGTGAGTGCAATATGCAGCCGCAGTTGACAGGTGGCCTAGGCAAGGGAGGACTTGGCCACCCACCCAGCCTCTTCTCCCGGGACAGCTGATACAGAGGGAAGTCCGAGGCCCTGTACGTTGGATAGTCCTGCTTCACAGATGAGAGGCTCACGGTAAGAGGGCGGAGGATGCAGCTAATTTGTTAGGGTGAGCACCTAGCAATCACAAGGCCCCGGGTTCATTTCCCCAGCACCTCGTAAACCAGGCGTGATGATGTACACCTGGGATAGCACTGGGGAGGCTGAGGCAGGAAGATCAGAAGTTCAAGGTCGTCACTGGCTACACAGCCAATTTGAGACTAGCGCACTTGAGATCCTGTCTCAAGCAACACAGCACACAACATGATACAGCAAGTAAGGCTGGGATCTGAGGGATTCTGATCTGGTCCTACCTCCCCACAAACCTGAGGTGCTTTACAGTGGTAATGCCTGCCATCTGAGCTCCTGAACTCCGGGCACTTGGGGACTCCCCCTCAGGAGGGGAAAGTGCAGCTCTCATTTCCTGTGTGCTCCCCCAGGCCTCACACCCCTCCCCTCCCTCCACCTTGCCCAAGAACTTGCTGTCCTATTGTTTTCTATGAATCTGGGAAATCCTGGGTTGCATTTGCCCTAGCTGGCTGCCACCCACCACTAGGTGGCGGTCATGGACTATCAGCCTAACAGGCCGCCTTGGAGGCACAGAGCTGTGAGACGCTTTTAAAAACTTGGGCACTGATCAGGTACCGCTGGCTAGTCACTGGTCTTAATCTCAGAAGGCGGCCAAGATATGACCCAGGTCCAAGAAGGCTGGCTCCAGGCTCTCTAAATCACAACCTACCTTTCTTTCTGTGGCTTCCAGTTCTTTTGAAAGGCAGGACAAACCTAGATTCTTTTTTGTTGTTGTTTTTTTGAGACAAGTGTTTTTTTTTGTTTGTTTGGTGTGTGTGTGTATGTAGCTTTGGAGCCTGTCCTGGAACCCGCTCTGTAGACCACGCTGGCCTTGAACTCACAGAGATCCACCTACCTCTGCCTCCTAAATACTGGGATTAAAGGCATATGACACCACTGCCCAACTCAAAACTAGATTCTTTTTTTTTAAATATTTATTTATTTATTATGTATACAATATTCTGTCTGTGTGTATGTCTGCAGGCCAGAAAAGGGCACCAGACCGCATTACAGATGGTTGTGAGTCACCATGTGGTTGCCAGGAATTGAACTCAGGACCTTTGGAAGAGCAGGCAATGCTCTTAACCTCTGAGCCATCTCTCCAGCCCTCAAACCTAGATTCTTAAAGGAACTCTAACTGAACTTCCTGCTTCAGGCTGGCATGCTTGGATGCCTGGGAGCCCAGCTGTTACCCAGGGGGTACAAAGCCTATGGGAAGAGCCTGCATCTTGCAAGACACTTGCTTCTTGTTCCCAGCTGTCCTAGAGGGGACTCTTGGGACAAGACCCGGGAAAGAGAAGGATTCGAGGTTAGCATCTACTCTGAGGGCCCAGAATGTATCACATGTTTCTTTAATGGTTTTTCTCAGACCCCTGGCCAACCCAACATCTTATTCTCTACCACAAACCCACCCTCCCCACTTTTCTCAGACCTCACACATAGTAGGGTCTTTGATCAATGGCTGTGGGGGATGGTGATTAGGCTTTTTGGGGCCAGGAAAGATAAGTGTCTTCTATCTGTCTAGGGCTGGTAGAGGGCTATTTGGGATTGAAGATGAGTCACCCCCTTGCCACCTAACCCTGAAACATAGAGGAAAGTTTGGGAAGGTACTGGAAATAACGGTTTAGAAATGACCCGGCCTGGCTGAACACACACCTGAGTCAGCTCTGACTCAGCCCCAGACTGTAGGTCGCCTGCCCCTGGCAAACTCCTGGTTCTTCGCTCCTCCAGCCCAGCAGCTGAATGAGAAAAGCACCCGGCCCCCCCCCCATCCATATGAGAAACTGTCAGCATCCTCCTGGACCCCCACCCTGGAAAGTTCAATGACCCAGGCATCAGAACCCACCAACCCGGCGCCTTCCCATCTTCTTGGAGGGTGCCAGCCAACTCGGCCTGGTCCAGCTTCCAGGAATGGGAACCAGTGCTGCCCAGCTTCCTGCCCAGCGCTCTGCGGGCTGTGCCAGCTTCATGGCCAAGAGACTTACTCACTCTCGGAACAATTTCTCCTCTATATGGAAAGAACATATGCTTTGCCTGCTGTGGGATGAGAAAGCTGAAGGAAAAGGCAGGGCGCTGGCCCAGCCCCAGCCCTAGCCCTTTCCTTTCAAGCCACATGTGTTTCGTGGCAGAACCTGGAGGCCTCCGCTCCAGGGAGGCTCTGGAGACACAGTCTAAACCCATGATTGTAGGCGGGAGGTTCCAGCCCGTCTCCTGTCCCATTTTCTATATTTGAGACTCAGTTTCCACTTTGGAGCCTAGAACATCTCTGCTTGGTTGACCCCCTCCTGTGTCTGGGGTGGAGGGGGGAGTCCTGGATGAGGGGTAAGCATTTTTTTTTCTATGGAGTTAGCATCGGTCCTGCAGGGGATACGGAAGGACTGGGATCACGCAGTACAGACTAGCGTGCCTCTGAAATCCTGTAAGTCTGGCATGGGGTGCCGCTGAGAAAAGGGGCGGAACCTGCCAGGCAGTGTGTAGACTGGGTTTGGCGGGTTTGTTTCTTGGCTGGGCGACTCTGAGCAGACTCTGTCCCTTCTCTGGTTCTTGAGCTGTAGCTGGAGAATAACAGTAACATCCCCCGAGGGCTAGTGTGGGGGTCAGAGGCTGCGTGGCACACGCTGAACTCCATCCACCCCGCTCAAAGGGAGGCTCTGCTCAAATGGGCAGCAGGGCTTGCCCTGAGTGAGAGACCGGCTGAAGCAGGAAGGAGTGGCGTCAGTGTGGAGTCAGCTGGTCCTCCGACACAGTAATGTCCTGGGGCACCTACTCCTTAGTCTCTAGTTAGAATACATATGTAACTGTATTTACATGTGTAACTGTATTCCTGGGCTTTTATCTTAGAGACAGAAGTGCATGTTCGCAACAAAAGCCTGAACACAAGTGTTTCTAGCAACCTCCTTAGAGTACTCCCCAAGTGGAAACAGCCTGGCGTCCATGGGTGAATGAGTGTTTAGATAAACTATACCATGTCCATAGCATGTAATTCTGCTCCGAATGGGAAGGAGCAAGCTACTGCACATTCCACGGCATGGGTTAGTTAGTCCCTGGAGAATTATGCCAAGTGAAAAACGGGTCCCAAAAGGTAGAGGCTGTATGGTTCCATTTATGGAAATGCCTTGGAATGATATAACTCTCAAAATGAGATTGGTTTTTGCAGTCATCAGGGCCTAAGTCTGGGGGACAGTGTAGCATTCTGAGAAGGGAGCCCTCTCATAACCACAGAATTCTCCATGCTGTAGCCGAGAATCTCTGTATTCTGTCTGTATCTCTTGACCCTGTTGTGAGACAGAAGGATTTCTCTGAAGAAGCTGGCCAAGCCAATGGCCATGACCTGCAACATTGCTGACTAGGATCCTTGTAGTTTGGAATCTAAGTTTTCCCCAAAGGCTCCTCACTGAAGGCTTGGTCCCCAGCCTGTGATGCTATTGGGAGGCGATAGAGACCTTAGGAGATGGGATCTAACGGAGGAAGCTGGTTCACTATCTAGGTCACGCCCCTGGAAGAGACATTGGAGACCTCGGCCTCTTCCTTTGGTCTCTATCTGCTTTTCAGGCACCATGAGGTGAGCAGCGCTGGTCTACCACATATCCCCAGCATGATGCTCTTCCTTCATTACGAACTCTGAGTGACAGGGCCAGTCATGGACTGAGACCTCTGAAGTTGTTAGCCCAGATAAGGCTTTCCTCTTCAGATTCCCCACAGCAGTGGGAAAGCAGCTAAAACAGAAGCACAGGGCCCAGCTGTGCTTCTGTCTCCAGCTAGGTGAGGCCAAGAGTCAAGGCCATTGCAGCGGGAAGGAAGCTCTCAAGCAAACCTAGTGTACCACTCTTCAATGTGAGGGGCCAGCAAAGGATGAGAAGCCATAGCCAGACAGAGGGGGAGAGTTGAACAATAGATAAGACGTGGGAACTAAACTCAAAGAGAAAAGGGGAGAAAAATGAAACTATAACTAATATACTCAGAAAAGCAAGAGGGTTTTGCACCCCCTAGTAACACCATTTTAAAGAAATATTGCATGAACTTTAAATTATGTATCAAAAATGTCAAGAGAGAGAGTGACAGACAGACAAACACAAACACACACAGAGAAAGAGAGAGAGAGAGAGAGAGAGAGAGAGAGAGAGAGAGAGAGAGAGAGAAAGGGATTCAGCAAGGAATTCAACATCTGAGAGAAAATGGAGACAACACAAAAACACAACTCTTGCCTCAAAGGGGACAAGAGAGAGTTTATTCACAGATACAGGTTATCCCAAATTCCATGCTCTAATGCAGCGGTGGTTTTTTGAAGTTTTTGCAGCAACAAAACCAAGAAAGTCATAAATCAAGGAACTTTTCAGACCTCAGGCAGGTTGCAGGAAGGTAATGGAATTCCTGGTACAGGCATGATGTTCTTATCCCTTTGAATGGTGAGAGCTGACAGTCTGTTTGTGCACACCAAAGGATTTACCTAATGGTCACAAAGATGTTGGGTCACAGGCAGAGGTGGGGAATAAATGCCTACTAAGGGAACTAAAGACGGCCCGAGCTAAGTTACAGTTAGGCTCTGGAGCTTCAGCATTAACACCCCAAGCTCTCCGCAGTGCTTACAGCTGGTCAAGTATTCTCTCTTGAAGAAGCTTCCGTGTAACATGAGGTTCTTTCCAGGAACTCCTCATTCACAGTAGAGAGGAAGAAAAATTCCCAGAACTGGGGAAACTTCACCTAAGACTAGACCTAAGGCTTGAGAATTGCTCAGCCAGATGACTAACGAAAAGCTTCCACTAAGTAACACCACTGCGGGAGTTAGATTACTGTGGGTTAAGAAAGGACCATATAGAAGTCTTCAGAGAGGAATCTCGGGGTTCACTCCACAGACTAGACAGCTAAAGGGTATCAGGTGTCTCAGGACTGTTAACTTGAAGACAAGAGCGTGAAGCCTATTGCTGGGAGTTCAAGTTAGCTTAGGCTTCATATCGAGCACCAGGCTAACCAGGGCTATTGAGACCCTGTTCCAACAACAACAACAATAAATCAGTACTTCTGAATACTTATTTTTCAGATTTCCTTTTAAAGAAGCAATTTGTGTGTGTGCGTCACATGAATGAAGGAAGAAAATGAAAATTTTCTGTGTAAGAGACAATTAGTTAGTTAGTTAGTTAGTTAGTTAGTAAGAGATTGAAAGGTGTGCTCAGGAGAATGGGGGAGGCTTGCCTCCAGATCAAGCTTATGGGTGGAGCCCAGAGAGGAGCTAGTCCAGAGTACAGGAAAGCTGTCTGGATCCTTGAATCTTGTTAAACAGAGAAGGGAAATCATTCCAAAGAGAGAATATTGGTTGGTAGGAGCCAAGTTGATTATAGGCACACTGACAACACAGTTTTTAAAAATTGAGGCAATTATTCCCAAAATAATTTTGAAATAAAAACTGTACAGGAATAGCAAGTAATGTTGACACGGACTAGTACCACAAATGTTGAAATGTTGATTTAATGCCCTTACCACTCCCCCCCACCAAATGATGTCACTGTTTGGGGAGGATGGGGAGAGTGTGAGCATGCCCACTAAGTACTTTCACTTTTCACACCAGGGAGTCAGTGAGATTCCAAACAGGAAATGCCCAACATGTGGGCGCTATTGAGAAAAGAGAGGTAATCACCAGAAGAATGAGTTATGTACACTGGAAATGCTCACCGTTCAACAGCGGTACCGCCGATGCTCACCACGGAACAGCGGTACTGCCGATGATGGGAGCTGGGCCAAGAGCCACTGTTTGCTATGATAGGATTTGTTAATATTGTCTTACTTCTTTTAAAAATTACTCAGGTGTTAACTTTATGGTAAAATAAAATTTAGTATGCTGTAATTATGGAGTTAAGGAGGGACATGAAGGTGACTTCAACACTATTAATGCTTAATTTCTCAGGTGGCGAATGCGACAAGACTATTTCTGGGCATCTCAAATATATAACCGAGATTTCATTACATTTATTATTTACTTATGCGGGCATATGTGTGTGGTGGTCAGAGTCGTGGGTATTGGTTCTCTCCTTCCACCATATGGGCCCTGGGGCTGGAACTTAGGTTGTCAGGCTTGGTTGCAAGCCCCTGCCCCGCTGCGCCCTCAGACGCAGTTTTTATATAGCAACAGAGACACAATGCTGTTCCGAGGGGGTAACCGAAGCTTAGGGTCATGAGTGTGGGACATGGGACAGGAAAAGGAAGACAGCTGTACTGAGCGAGTAGTGGGATGCCGTGGAGATGTGGATATCTCGGATGATAGTTGGGAGAAGCGGAGACAAACTCCACTGCAGGAAGTGGAGTTGGGTCCTGGTGTCCTGCTGAACAGAGCTGAGCTACGTGCTTCCCCTCCTCCTCCAGCCCGCCCCCGGGACTACTATAACAAACTGCCACAACCTTGAGGGCTTACAACGATACAGGATTATTCTCTCGGTGCTGGAGGTTGGAAGTCTGAAGGCAAGAGCTACTTTCCCTCTGCTGAGTCTGAAGGGTGCTATGAGTTAGATCTGGAATGTTCCGGGCTGGCTCACAGGGTGCTGAGTCTCCCGCTGGCAGCACTGCTTCTGGAGATGGGAACTTCCGGAGGTGGAGCCAGTCTGGAGAAAGTGGACTCATGAACTGTGTCTTTAAAGGTTGTACCTGCTTCCCAGTTCCATTCTCTCTGTCTGCTTTCTGGTCACCAAACGTGAGGAACCTTCTCTACTACACATTCCTGCCGCTGTGATGTTTTGCCTAAGTACGGGGCAAGGGGAGGGGAGCAACCAGCCAGCCATGTGTGGAGCCTTCAGAAACCTCGAGCTACCAGAGTAGCTTTTTCCTCTTTGATGCCATCCTGTCAGGTATTTTGGTCACAGCTAACAAAAAGGTATTGATATGAAGAGGTATTCCTTGCCTTGTGGGAGCATTGCTCTCCTCTCTGCCTCCATTTTCCCGTGACCTTCCTTATATTCCTGGCTGCAATGGATGATCCCCTCCCGCCTCTCTTTTATGAGAGCTGGAATGGCATCCTGGGACCATCCAAGTAACCCAGGAGCAAGACCCATTTGCAAAAACTTTCTTCCAAAACAAGGGAACATTCACAGGTTGTGCAGGTAAATATTTAGTAGATCAATTTTCAGAATACCACCAAGGGTGACTGACTTTAAGGAAATAATCTTCAGTGAGATTTTTAAGGGAAAAACAACATGAACAAAAGAATAATTGCTGAATAATAAATAAATGGACTCAAATCAGCCAGCGTGAAGTTTTTGGATGTGTATCTTTTCGATAATTCTGCTGTGGTCAAATTTCAAGTTTTAGATCCAATTTCTTTAAAATTGTAAATGTGTGTGTGTGTGTGTGTGTGTGTGTGTGTGCACATGTGTGTATGTGCACATTTCTGTGAGTACCCAGGAAGGTACCCGTGAAGAAGGCATTGAATCCTCCAGAGCTCAAGTTACAGGTAGCTGTGAGCCATCCAACCTGGATGCTGGAAACTGAACTCCGGGCCTCTACAAGAGCAAGTGTTCTTAACCCCTGCGCCATTTCTTCAGCCCTCAAATGTCTTTTTTTATTGACTGTGGCTACTTTACCACTTTGAGCAGCAAGAAAATTGAAACATTTTTCTTAAAATATGTGTAGATGTTAGTTATTTCCCATCAGGGAAATTCACAGGGGTGCCCGGGAGCATTTGGGAGGCAGTTGTAGGAGGATCAATACAGGTTTGGGGCCAGCCTGGTTTATACAGCAAGTTCCGGGCTAGCCGGGGCTACATAACAAGACTCAGAAAAAAGAAGAGATTTTAAATACACCAGGAAATGAGCAAACAGCAGTTTAGAGAAAGATATTTTAGGCAAGCTTAAAGCAAATAAAGCCTAGGTTACAAGTTGAAATTCTGGCAAACATTGCTTTATTAATTTTATAAATTAATAAATATAATTATAAAAATTTTATAAAATTTAAGCATTTTCTAAAAAAATTTATGAGTTATAAGGAGCATTTTATAAATTGATGGAAGAAACAGAGGGCACGAGGAAATGATAGACACGAACATGCGCCTTTGGCTGTTGAAGCAGGGTAGCCCAGTGAACCTTTGGGGCAGCAGGAGGAGCATCATGTCTCTTCACTGTTTACAGCAGTGACCACTGACATCACATCGTTACTGGAAACATGGAGTCTCAGCAATAAACAAAGAAAAAAGTATTTGCGGGGAGATGTGACCTAGTCCTCACAGGAATGGATTGATGAATGAAGCAAGAATGAGCCAGACATAGTGATGCATGCCCGAAATGCCCACAGGACGGAGGACCAGAGGCTCAAGGCTAGCCTTGAGATGTATTGTAATTTGGGGACTAGCCTGGGCTACACGAGACCTTGTCCCAATAAAACAAAAACCCCAAAGCAAGAATGATAGCTATGAGCTGGTAGCAAAGGATTTCTCCATTAATAACTTTTTTGTTTGTTTTTATCTGGCCTCCTGTTTTGATCTAGAAGAGCTGGACCACTTACACAGGTTGATAACAAACAAACCCATTCTGCTATTTACAGAACAGACCCAATCTGCCGTCATCATGATTCACGGGTGATCATGTTCTAGGCGGTAAAAAATATTTTCCCTTTTGGAGCCTCGGGTCAATATTTGGATGTCCTGTTGGGACGATGTCTCCAAATAGTGGGCGCCACACCTTGCACTGTGAGCCTGGCTCCTCTCCAGCCATAGCGAGATGCCTGAGGTCGCAGCACTATCTCCTCGTCCCTCTCCGGTACTGTATCCTTCTCTGAGCATCCGTCCTCAGGTTTCCATTGCTGTGATAAAACACGGTTGACCAAAAGCAGCTTGGGAAGGAAAGGGTTTATCTCAGCTTGTAGGTCATCATCCAGGGAAATCAGGGCAGGAACTGAAGGCAGGAACTGAAGCAGTGGCCATAGAGGAATGCTTCTGACAGGCTTTGTTCCTGATGACTTGCTCATGCTGCTTTCTTATGGCATCCAGGATCATCAACCCCAGCAGCCACGGTGAGCTGGGCCCTGGAGCTTCTGGGTTCTAGTGTTTGTTGCACATTTTGCTTGGAAATGAGTGTCAGTGTCTGCATCCTGTTTGGTGGAGGAGCAGGGCAATGTACCTGTCATACCAGGGCTTGCTTCAGTACAAAAGCAATTGCTTCCTACAAAAAGGGTAAAGTGGCTGCTCCCCGCTTCATGTGCCTAATAAATAGTAAATGGAGCTTCTTATTTGAGCACATTTTGAGTGATATAAAGAGTGGCACTTAAAGCTGGGTCAGTGATGGAGAGAAGCCAGGGAGCCGGGGCAAAGGATGAGGGATGATGAAGGGATGTGGATCCTGGCAGCTTCTGCCAGGGTCCAGACACAGGATGTTTTAGAAGTCTTTCCTACTGCTTGACACATCAGAAAGAATCTCATGCTCTTCTTCTTCTTCTTCTTCTTCTTCTTCTTCTTCTTCTTCTTCTTCTTCTTCTTCTTTCTTTCTTCTTCTTCTTCTCGAAGCGGAAGGACAAAGAAGAAAAGCCTCTATGAGGATTCTTCTTAGCTCTTCTTTCCTTCCCAATCCCCTTCCCCTTCCTCCTCCTCCTCCTCCTCCTCCTCTTCTTCCTCCTCCTTCCTTTTCCCCTTCTCCTTTTCCTTCTCCTTCTTCTTCTTCTTCTTTTTCTTTTCAGTGACAAGTTCTCTTACAGCTCAGGTTGGCCTTGAGCTCCCTTGTAAGTAGAGGATAATGTTGAATTTCTGATTTTCTGCCTCTACCCACAGTGTGTGCCACTGTGCCCAGCGCTGAGAACAAAATGCAGAGCTTTGCCATGATAGGCACGCACTCCACCAGTGGAGCTGCCTCCTTAGCCCAAACATTTTCTTTAAGGGACTCTTGTGGAGAGCAGCCCCAGACCGACAGCAACCGTGCTCTTGGTAGCCACAGTTCTCTACGGTGGGTCACAGGCTCCTGGCACAGCTTGCTCTCCACCACTGTGGTCATCAGGCAGGCTGGAGGATGGCATGCAGCTGGCAGCTGTGCCAACCAGGAGCCAGAGGGGCAGACACCACAGCCGGTACGTAAGGAAGCCGCCTCTCTCCAAAGCCGCGCAGAGAGGTGGCGATGGCTGTAGGGATTGTAAGGCTAGATGCCGAGTGGGCAGAAGGCCCAAGGGACCTGCCCATCCCACAATGGGTGGTTTGAAGGGCTTTGTCGCCTAAGGCATAGAACTGAAGCTGTTTATGAAAACCAGCTGTGGCTGGGAGAGGGGGAGGGGAGGCCCAGCTTCTCATCCTGAGGAGGTTTGGATGGAGCTTCCCGCCCTTCCCTGCTCTGGTCAGAAATAGACCCAGAAGAGAAGAATTGGCATGGTCCAGGCAGCCTGGAGCAAGAGCGATGGGCCAGCGCTCTAAACCTCATTGCTTTCTCCGGCACTGCTGTGCACCGTGTACTCACGATCCCTGTTTACACAGACATAGGAAGTGTAAAAAACTTGACCAAGATCACACAGCTTGCAAGGCTCAGAACCAGGGCGGTTGGCTTTAGAATCTTACGCCTCATGGGGTGCTAACCTTGCACCTCCGGCCCCAGAGGCAGAGGGTAATAACCCCTCTTCTTCTTCCGCACCCACTGTCTGACTAGATATTTTACACCTCTATGTCATCTCTTCTTCAGGAATGCCATTATTAGCATCCCATAGGATTGACGATGAAACTGGGGCTCGGAGTTCATGTCTTGGCTGCAAAACCAAGATCCCATGGCTCACAACAGTCTAGATTTTATCGGTTAATTTGTGTAATGTGTGTACATGCGGGTGTGTGTGTGTGTGTGTGTGTGTGTGGTGTGTGTGTGTGTGTAGGCTTAAGCTAGGCATTGAGTGTCTTCCTTAACTGCTCTCCACCCAGTTTTTGAGACAGGGTCTTTCTGTGGAGCTGAATGAAGTACACCAGTTCCTCTAGGTTCCTTGGGTGTCCAGAATCCTCCCGTCTCTGCCCTCTCGTTATTGGGATTACAGGCACATTCCACTGTGCCTGGCTTTTACTTTTTACTAGTAGTAGCAATGTTAAGTTTTAATTAAAAATTATATTAATTTCTTTATTGTGTATGTATAGATGTGCATGTGTGTGTGTGTGTGTGTGAATGTCACAATGTGTACATGCAGAGGTCAGGGGACAGCTTGCACAGGCTCTTCTACCTGGTGAGGCCTGGGGACTGAACTCAGGTCATCAGGCTTGGAGACAAGTGCCTTTGCCCAGAGTTGTGTCCCAGGGAGCATCCTCCCCACCTTTTTTTGTGTGTGTGTGTGTGTGTGTGTGTGTCGGGAATAGAACTCAGGTCCTTGTGCTTATACCAAAGGCACTTACAGACTAAGCCAGCCCCACCCGAGTCCCAGCCTCCAGAGTCTTTATTTTTTTTTTTTAAGGCAGTTCTGTTCTCTGTAATGCTTGGCAGGTAAGAGGACCTCAGTGGACAATGAGTCGTCCCCTTCCCTGAGACCAGGAGTGTGTGTTCTGGTCTGGCTGAAAGGCCCAGTTTAGGGGACTCGGGGGTTTTGCAGGTCTGCCCCTCACCTCAGCTAGACACCTCCCAAAGAGTAAGGCAGCCAGAAAAAGCCAGAGACCTTCAGACAGCGCCAACTGGAACCTGTGTTGCCTTTCTCAGTCACCGCCTCTCTGCAGGGACTTCGGCCAAGAGCCAGCAGTACAGACAAGGGCCGCATGGACCTGCAGCCTGCGGTTCGCCCCCGAGGGCGGGCAGCCAGGTGCCCGCAGCCACAGGAGAGAAGGGCCCCTCTTCTCTCCACTCAAAGGTGGATTGAGGAAGGCTGGCTCCAGGATTTTTTCAAGAAGCTCGTTGGGAGCCAGAGAATAGGAACATCTGTGCCCTGGGTTCTGTCCTGGCCTCGGCTCAGGCCACAGTCTGGAGCTGGCGTCGGCTGGAGACAGGCCTGCATCCTGCTGTCAGGAGGGTGGGGCTGCTTCTGGTCTGCTGGTTGAGGAAGGCAGTCCCTAACCTCCACCCATGAGAGCCCAGGAGTGTGGCCTGGCATGGGAGGGTGCAAGGAGCTCTCAGGCCTGGGGTACCAGGACTGTGTGCGCAGCAAGGCCGAGGTAGGTCCTTGAGTCTCAGCAGGTAGGCTTCCTGAATCCTAGGCCTTCCCTTCTCCCTCGGCCCTCAGCGACAGGCATTTGTGGTCATTCGTGATGTTCCTCCCCACCCCTTATCCCCTTTCCCAGCTGCTCATCAAGGCTGAAAGACAATCTAGAAACCATCGAGTCTACTGATTTTCCCCTGACCTTTTTTTTTTGTTGTTGTATTTAGTGTATTATTTTTCATTTAAATTTTATTTTGAAAAGGTAGTGTATTGTGCTGGGATGCAGTTCAGTTGGCAGAATACTTGCCTGTCATGCACCACTGGGCCTGGGGTTTGAGTTCCAGTACCACATGAGCTAGGCAAGTTTGCAGTTCCAACACTCTGGAGGTTTAAGGCAGGAGGATCCAGAAGTTCAAGATCATCCTCAACTACCTATCTAGTTCAAAACTAGTCTGAAAGGATATAGGGTATTTACATGGTTCAAATTTTTAAATGTTATTAAATGGTACGTGTGTGTGTATGTGTTTGTGTGTGACTATTTATATCTATCTGTAACAGTATAGAGATAGATAAGTAGATAGATAGATAATAGATAGATAGATAATAGATAGATGATAGGTAGATAGATAATAGATAGATGATAGATAGATAGGTAGGTAGATAGATAGATAATAGATAGATGATAGATAGGTAGGTAGGTAGGTAGATAGATAGGTAGGTAGGTAGGTAGGTAGATAGATAGATAGATAATAGATAGATGATAGATAGGTAGGTAGGTAGATAGATAGATAGATGATAGGTAGATAGATAGATAGATAGATAGATAGATAGATAATAGATAGATGATAGATAGGTACGTAGATAGATAGGTAGGTAGGTAGGTAGATAGATAATAGATAGATGATAGGTAGATAGATAGATAGATAGATAGATCGATCGATCGGTAGATAGATAGATAGATAGAGATCTCTTTCACCTAGATTTCATCAGTCATTTTCACCACCGTCTCCCACTTATAGCACACAGCAAGATACACACTAGCTAAGGTTTGCTGCTTGGTGGTGCACACTTTTAATCTCAGTACTCAGAGGCAGAAGGAGATAGCTCTTGTATCTTGAGGCCAGCCTGATCTACATAACAAGTTCTGGGCCAGCCAAGACTACCTAATGAGACCCTGTCTCCAACAAACAAATTCTTACAGGGTTTTGGTATGAAAATTGGGAATTTGCTGCTATGTTTACTTTAATTTCTCTATTTTGTTTTAGTATTATAATAAAGGGCATGCGACACAGTTTTCCGTGTTTTTGTTTTGTGGGTAGACGTATTAGTATTAGGAAACCATCTTGCTTGTTCTGTTTTCATCCAGACCTTTTGAATTTATTAAGGCACAAATAAAATGCTCACACATATCAGATAATAATACCCCTTTAGCATCTTCATTTTCCCAGCTGTGTAATAGTCCCGTTGTGGCTGTGCTATTATCATGTGTTAACCAGACTGTGAGAAGGAACACTCGGGTTGTTTCAGTCTTCCTGTGTGAAGGCTGGGCTTATGCCAGCTTGTTCCGGTTACAGAGGACAGTGAGTGAGGCCAGTACTCAACTCACAGACTCCACCATTCATGCCAGCCAGGCCTCGGAAGAAGCACACAACAAAACCTCAGCACCCATAAGACACATCTTGTAGGCCACGATCGGAGCCCCGTCTGATCGTTTCTTAGGTAGGGAGCTAGGGCTTAGGTTAGGGCCAGGCCTGATTGGAGGCCACAGGGTCAGCTGTGGGAGAAATGGGACTGCAGAGCGGATCTGGTCCTGCTCACCACTCCTGACAGCAGAAGGCCCATAATATGCCTCTGAGGCTACTCGGTTAGAAGGACAGGTGGGTTACTGTGGCCCCAGGAACAGGTCATCCGGTCATCAGCCACAGGATCTAGTCCCAAGCCTATCCATGGGTCCAGCTGTAGCCCAGACTACAGCTTCTCTGAACGAACCCATGGGCACAGGCACAGATTTGGCTATGACACTCAGCCATGGATTCAGCTGGGTATCCCATTCTGGATCTGGCGCTGAACCTAGCTAAGGAACTAGCCCTGGGGTCAGTTCCAGTCCCGGTTATGGATCTTACATTCTGTGATACGGATTCAGTTCTGGATTATCCCTAATCCCTGCCCTAGCTCAGTCTTTCAGTCATCCACAGACTCAGTCACAGACTCAGCCCTAGCTAGCTCTAGCCACAGATCAGGCACTGACAGTCATAGGCCAGGCCAGGGACTTGCTCATCAATCAAGCCCAGCACTTAGCAATGGACCTAACCACGGGTCCCAGATCTGCCTCTCACTTCCTCTGGGTTTTTGTTTCTTATTTCTCCCTTCAGGAAGGGCTTTTGGTTTGTTGGAAGAAAAGTCACCCATAGTGAAGGAGAGACTCAGAGCTGCTGAACTAGATCTTAAGAAACGGAAACTTGCCGGGCGGTGGTGGCGCATGCCTTTAATTCCAGCACTCAGGAGGCAAAGGCAAATGGAGCTCTGTGAGTTCGAGGCCAGCCTGGGCTACAAGAGCTAGTTCCAGGACAGGCTCCAAAGCTACAGAGAAACCCTGTCTCGAAAAAACAAAGCAAAACAAACAGAAAGAAAGGAAGGAAGGAGGGAGGAAAGAACGAAAAAAGAAAGAAAGAAAGAAAGAAAGAAAGAGAAAAAGAAAGAAAGTCTAGAAGATGTGGGAGCAAGGAGTAGGAGACCTCAGTCTTTACAGGCAGGTGTAGGAAATCTGTAAAAATCTTTAAAAAGTTCTGGAGAGGTTTTGTAATTAGGGAGCCATTAGGAAATGCATTTTGGGGAAGAGAAATGTGTTTATGAGGAGCCAAAGTTGGGACAGAGTGCCAGTCTGCCTAGTCAGAAGGGACTTAACTCCGACAGGGAGATAAACAGAGGAGGCAGGCAGAAGGGGTAGGGGCCAAGGTGTATCTAAAAAGTGGGGTCTCCTAGACCGGAACCTAGGGAACTCTGCTACCTCCTACCCTCATGTTGTAACAGAGTTCTGACTCACTCAGCAGTGATGTGACCTCCGTGGGTTCACGTGATAGATTTGATCCACCTGGGGGAAGTGTGACGTAACTCTGGCTTGAGGATGCTGCTTTCACAGTGGTAGTAACTATGAAGCGGGAAAACTTTGGAGCATTGTGGGATAAATACGCTGTGGCTCTAGACAGGGAACCTTCTCCTCGGGATCTAGCTTCACTTCTGTGACAAGAGGGATGGACTATATGGGCATTTAGGGAAAGGACTGGACCTTGGCTTGGGAGTGATGACAAATGACCCGTGATTGGCACTGTGCAGGGAGGGTGTGGAGCAGCCGCTGTCGGGAATCATGTCGTAGGTTTGGACAATGAGTGTCTTAGAGGTCCCCAAGCGGAGCCCATTTCTCAGCAGTCTTGTGCTGGAGCAGAGGGGAAGGTTGGAGGTGAAATTTCTCACCAGCCTTCAAAGTCAGGGAGGCAGGCATTCAGGGTTGCTTCGGTGTGGTTTAGGAAAATATAAAGACATTGGGTCTTTGTGAAATAAATGCATGTCAGCACCATGAGATGTGTCTGGGACGGGACCATTACCTGGGAGCCTCCTGCCCTGAGCCTGGTGGCCCCCCCAGGGGCCCTCGAGGAATGAATGTGTGGGTCTTTGCCGCGAGGAGACATGAGTGACTGCATTGAGGGCCCTTTCCTGCCACTCTGCTTGCCTAGCCCCTCTAGCCCAGCTAGCAAAGGTTTTTTGGGGCTTTGTGGCTGAGAATCAGACAGAAAAAAAATGGCTTATAACTTCCCAATTAGTGATGACCATAAAGGACCCCAGCCTCACACCACACAGGCGCATTTAGGCATGCCCTTAAAGAAGGGTTCCCAGGTGTTGGCAGACTCCCTCAGGAGCCAGGAGCATTCTGGGAAATGTTCAACTACCTTGTCCCCAAGGCTATGGCCCTAGAGGGGGAGGAATGGGCCCTAGTGTCCAGGGCCTGGCAGAGATGTCAGTGTGGGTGAAGACGTACTTAGTTGCTTCTGAGCTTCAGGTGGCTCTAGGGTAAACTGGACCCCGTGGTTTGGCATCTGTGACCCAGAATCCTGCGATGGCACACCGATTCAGTTACTCACCCCACCCAGCACCCTGAGTTTGTCATAGGCTTGTCTTACTCCACATCTCCTTTCTGGGTGTGGTCTAGGCTCAGATCATGAACAAATATTGACTTCTTCATGCTGTGTCGTTATCTGTGGGGACTCAGTGTAGCCTGACCCTTATCCATAACCACAAACCTCCAAGACTCTGAACATTGAAAAGAAAAATAAAGAATCCATTGAGCAACACTTGGCCTATACTCTATTTAAAAATATAGTAAATATATATATTTTCCATCTAGAAATTCATCTTAGTTTTGTAGGATGGCAGCAAGAAATTACCACAGGGTCCATGAAACCTCAGAAACTTCTGGGTGCCGTGGAACATGCCTGATTTCAGTTCTGGGGAGCCTGAGGCAGGAGGATCATATGTTATTGAAGTATGAGGGGCTGGGAAGATCATTCAGTACACTGCTTGCTATCTAAGCATCAAGACCCGAGTTCAATCCCCTGAACCTGTGTAAAAATGTTGAGGGTGCAAGCATGCACACACACACATACATACATACACACAGAGAGATCACAATTCAAACAATCTGAAATCAAAGTATGAGCAGGCTGTACTTTCTCTGGAAGTCTCAAAGTCTTCCTTTTGGAACTTCTGGAAGTTGTTTTTTTTTTTTTTTTTTTTTTTTTGCTTGCAGTCACAACACATTATAGTCTCTGCTTCCATCTCCAGCTTCCTTTCTTCTGTTTGAAAAGATCCTAATTCCTAGTTAGGGTCACATTCCCAGGTTCCCAGTGGCCATATTGTTCAGTCCTTGAGGTTGAACGCCCCTTTCCGATCTCCCTATCCTTTCCTCCATGGTGCCTGCTCTAGCGTGATCAGCAGCACTCTGGGTATCTATCTGCTGTAGCTCTTGCAGAACTGTATTCATTGGCATCCTTGTGGCCCCGCCTTCCCTCCCCAAGGAAAGGGTTTTGTGAGTTTGTGTGAGTTTGTCCATTTTTAAAAACCAGTTCTGGTTGGCAGGACCCCTTTGTCTTGTGGACACTCTTTGTTGCCTGAGTTTCGGGAGCATCTGTTCAGGGTAAATTTGCACTAGCTCCTCTCGTCTGGGCCCTGAGGGGCATGCCGTTAATTTGAGCAACTCATTACGTTAATTCCTGACTCAGGAACTTTGAGACTTCAAAGGTTGTGAACACTTTGGTCAAACCCCATGTGAAGAACAAACTTGGAATTTTCTTTCTCCTTGTGAGTTTCTATTTTTTTTTTTTTTTTTTTTTTTTTTTTGATTTTTCGAGACAGGGTTTCTCTGTGGTTTTTTGGGGGGGGCCTGTCCTGGAACTAGCTCTTGCAGACCAGGCTGGTCTCGAACTCACAGAGATCTGCCTGCCTCTGCCTCCCGAGTGCTAGGATTAAAGGCGTGCGCCACCACCGCCCGGTGAGTTTCTATTTCTTTATTTTGGTTTTTCGAGACAGGGTTTCTCTGTAGCTTTGGAGACTGTCCTGGAACTAGCTCTTGTAGAGTAGGCTGGCCTCGAACTCACAGAGATCCGCCTGCCTCTGCCTCCCGAGTGCTGGGATTAAAGGCGTGCGCCACCACGCCTGGCATTTTTTTTATGTGATAGCATTGAGATAGTATCTGGTTACGTAGCCTAGACTAGATGGGAGCTCACCACTCAGTCCACATTAGCTCCAAACTCATAGCAATCCTTCTGCCTCAGTCTCCTGAGTGTTGGGATTCCAAGTGCATGATGCCTTTTGGATTCTGTTTGTCCAAATCTCACATGGGTGGGGACAGACTGACGCCCTGCCGTTTCTTCCTGCCACTGGATTTTTTCAAGCCACTGTCCTGGCTCTGAGGCTGCACATCCAAGTGTCCTGGCTCTGTTTAGGTGTCTTGGTGGCAGACTCAACTTGTGCCCTCCTGAGCTTTCTTTCCCAGCCCAGGTAAGCATAAAGATCTTGGGCTGCAAGAAGCCAGGCTCCACCGTACCCTCCCACGTCCTAGGCACCAGCATCGTCCCTCACTCATGATCCATACACTCCTTACGAAAACCATTTTGCCTGAACACCCCCTTGTTTTTTGCCTCGTTAACTCTAACTTGTCTAAGACTTGACGCCACCATCACCTCCTCTAGGAAGCCCTCCCAGACAGCACAGTGCTACTGCACAGTGCTTCCGAGTCTTTCCCTGCTATGAAGCAGTGCGCCTGGGCAGGATCCCCCAAGCTCCATAGATTTCACAGAGCGCACTGAGTCAGGCGGGCAATGAAGGAGGCACCGCAGGGGCAGCAGATAGGACCCAGCTTGGGGAGCCTGCATGCCAGGCAGGAAGGGGCACTTCAGCTACGAGGACCATGCTTCACTGAAGGTGTTTGAGGAGCAGTTGCCCCACTGAATGACCAGTGGGCTACTGGAAGAAAACGCAGTGGCTCCTACAAGAAAAATCAAGTCATTGGTTTGGGGGCTAGTTTCACACTCCTCTGGGGGGATGCTGATGAGCCTTAAGGAATGGCAGCTTGGGGGACAGGAAATAGAGATGATCTGTAGAATGTTGAGGAGTCAAACACCAAGTCTTAGTCATGAGGGAGTTCAACAACTCCAGACATTTGGAACACCATAGAACAGAAATAGCTTTCCCCAACTCTCTGGACCCCTCAACCATCCTCTGAGCCCCTGCTTACTGCTTCCTGTCTGCCTACACCCACCTCTCTACTCTGAGAGCTCAACAAAGACCACTTTGGGGAGGAAGACACAGAGAAAGATACTTGAGCCCAGTTCAGGGCAGTGAGTTTGGCTCCTGCCATCTGCCCTCTCCCTGAGGGACTTCCCAAATAGATGTCTTCATTTCTCTCTCTCTCTCTCTCTCTCTCTCTCTCTCTCTCTCTCTCTCTCTCTCTCTCTCTCTCTCTCTCTCTGTCTGTCTCTCTCTCTCTCTGTCTGTCTCTCTCTCGTCTGTCTCTGTCTCTCTCTCTCTCTCTCTCTCTCTCTCTCTCTCTCTCTCTCTCTCTCCATCCCGTCCCACCACCTGTCCCTGGGTGTGCATTTCAACATGGCTTGGATTTTTTTTAACATAAAATTCTGTGGCAGGAGAGCCAACTCCAATGAATGACCGCACAGTCAAAAGTGACAAGGACCCCTTTCACAGTCCTTGCTGCACGGAGCTGGCCAGGCGGCTGGAGGGCACCCTTCGTGAATCAGCCTATGTTCGAGGGTCAGTCACTCCAAGCCTTCCGCTGCCTTGGGAGTCTGAACAGTGACAGTCACATTCAGATGATCTGCGTGGGGGTGTCTGCGCTGAGCTGGGTGAAAAGATGTTCCTGTCCGTGATGACTGGATTGAGTTATTCATTTAACCAGATGTCCCGCGTCTTGTCTCAGGTACCGTCCTAGTCCAGGTGATGAGGACTTTACCTACGAGATAACACTGGAGGTAGGGACAATAAATACAGCAAAGTCATATGACGAAAAGCAGGGAAGGGCCATGGGAGGGAGGATGATTGGACACCTCCTCCCTGGAGGTGGCATCTCATCTGAAAGCTGAAGGAGGGGAAAGAAGTGACAAGGGTCTTGGCCTACGGAACAGCCTAGGCAAAAGCCTTGCAGTGGGAGCTAAGTGTCCGTCAGGACGTGAGTAGGAAGGTTGTTGGATGTGGAGCGTGAACATTACCCCAGGAAGCACGAACATGTGAGATTGGATGTCACAGACGAACCACCATACTGGCTATAGGGCTCACCGGTGAAGTCTAAAGATAGAGGCGAGGGTATCTTAATTCACCTGTGGGCCACACAGCCATTTCCTGAGCGCCAGGCCCTGGAGATGCAAGGGATGTTCAGTTCTGCTCCCGAGGCCCAGAAGTGCAGTTTGGAGGATGAGGGAGAGGAGGCTCCGGGACAGCGGTAGTTTTCCAGGAATGTCTTCAGTAGGAAGAGAGATGGAGGTGGCATTTGCTCTGCGCTTCGTCAGACGGC
Organism: Arvicola amphibius; assembly: GCF_903992535.2. NCBI lineage: Eukaryota > Metazoa > Chordata > Mammalia > Rodentia > Cricetidae > Arvicola > Arvicola amphibius. Next base: position 150,064,351 of record NC_052058.2, read on the forward strand.
TGGAACAGGAAAGCTGTGAGCTCTGAGAAGAAAAGCTGCCTGGGAAGGAGATGGACCACAGCGGAAGGGACTGTTGGAGACGTCCCATCCAACACTGGTCCTCGTGGAGGACAGTATGGCTCAGGAGTCTCCAAATGTGTTCCAAGGAGTGCCCATCCCTCAAGATGTGTAATGAAGGGTTCTCTGACCTCCTCAGTTCTGAAAACGCCTCTCCTATATTCCCCTTTGGATAGCTTTTATAGTAGATGTGATGTATTTAAGATTTTAAGGAACCTGAGCTAATGGTAGAGCCTTGTCTAGCAGGAGTGAAGTCCTGTGTTGGGAGCTGTGAACTCCCCAGATCTTGTAAACAACTTGTTTTCCTCTGCGCTGAGACAGCCTGCAGCTGCTCTGAGCACGAGACTCTCAGGAGTTCCTGATGGCAGGAGAGTGGTTTCTGGTGCGTTTGGCTGGGGCATGGCTATCAGTTAAGGATCACTATATAAGCTGCCTTTGGACACAATAAAGGGGGCAGTCTTGGGGCATTCTGGCATCAAGGATGATCTGTGTCTCTGTGAGTCTTTGTGTGTTTCAATCTCCAGCCCCTTGCCCGGTTCATGAACTGTATGGTAGCATATAGAGTGCAGAAGGGCGTGGTGCGCTACAGTCCTGGATTTGATCCCTGGTACCAACAACTAAAAAAAAATCCTGTGGAGTCCCATTATAATCCTGGCTTACTAACCCCACCCCCCATTTACTAACTCCTCAGATCCTGATTACTGTTTCCCCTCCTTCTATCAGGATTCACTTCCTTTCTGTCTCTCATTTGAGAACCACCAGGCTTTTAAAGGATAATAAAATATAATCAGATAAGACAAAAACTAACACATTGGACAAAACAAACAGAAGGAAAAGAGCCCAAGAGAAGGCACAAAAATCAGAGACACATTTTGTTACAACACTCAGGAATCCCATAAAGACACTAAACTGGAAGCCATGATACACACGCAGACCCGTGGGGGCCCAGTGCGTGCTGCTTCAATCTCTGCGAGTTCATACACATTTGCTGATGCTGAGTTAGAGGACCTTGTTTTCCTGGTGTTCTCCACCCCTCTGGCTCTTACACTCTTTCTGTTTGGATTATTTTTTAAAGCAAGGGTTTCCCCGAAGTACTAATATTTGGCTGTGAAACCCCATTATATTGCAATGTGTGTTACTATCCTATGGGACTTATATGGTATGGAGCAGAGGTTCTCAAACTATCGCAAATTCCTCCCTTATCAAATCTCTCCTAAACCTATACCTTCTTAAAAGCAAAATAAAAGCAATGGCCTGATAGAGATGGCTCAGCATTTAATAGCACTGGCTGCTCTTCCAGAGGCCCTGGGTTTGATTCCCATCACTCATATGTGACACGAAACCATCTGTAACTCCAAATCCAGGGCATCCATCTCCCTCTTCTGGTCCACTTGGGCACCAGGCACACACATGGTGCACAGACATACATGCAGGCAAATTCTCATACACACAAAATGGTAAAAGAGGGAATAAAAATTTTATAAGTGAAATACAAATGAAGTCAGACATGGTGGCACCCACCTGTACTCCTAGCCCTTGGGAAGCAGAAGCAGGGAGGTTAGTGTTGGGACCATTTGGAGTCCTGGCCTCCAGCTGCTCTTCCCTGCTAGAGATCTTTACTTTCTTTCTGATTTGAGCTACTGAAAGCTGTGTCAAAGTTGTTTACCAGCTCTGCTTCATGCACGTGTTGCCTTGGCCTTGAGAATCAGCTGATAAGGTTTTCACCTGTTGGCCCACTTGACTGTTGGGTATATAAGCCTCCAGGGTGCTATTGAAGAGAGGGCTTCTTACCAGTGACTAGAGGTCCATGTCTCTCTGTGTGTCTCTGTCTGTCTGTGTGTCTCTCTGTCTGTCTGTCTGTCTGTCTGTCTGTCTGTCTGTCTGTATGTTTCAACCTCCAGCCCCTTGCCCGAAGCTCGCGAACTGTGTGGTAGCGCATAGAGTGCAGACAGGCATTGTGTGCCACAGGTTAAGGATTTAGGGTTTCCCAAGTCTAGAAGGAGTCAAGGAGGCCCCCAGTTGGCAAGTTTGTGGCCAGCCTGGTTATATAGCAAAGTACTGTCTTTTTTAAAAAAAAAAAATCCTAGAAAAATTAAAAGACATGAAATAAAAATTAAAATGAAATTCAAATCTAGACTTTTAAGAGTAGATCCAGTGAACAGAAAAAGTTACATTTAAAATAAAACAAACAGATAAATAACGTGTGAACAAAGCAAATAATTACCAAGCTGTACTTCTCGTCATCTGCAAAAGTATATTTAGATTAATTACTACAGGGAATTGCTATTGTAGTCATGGCCTTTTGGCGTTCTATTGTTATAATCGAATCACACTAGATAGAACTCGTATTCACAAGGTCAGCTGGTTTTCAACAAGGTTTCCAAGGAATAAAGAGAAATCTTTTCCAAAAAGACAACGGAATATCCCACATAACCACAACAACAAAAGCAAACTGACTTCTGTTCCATATCCTACATACAAGTGGCTCAAGATGACTCAGACTTAAACGGATATGTCAAAATTAGAAGACCTGGGCCAGTGAGATGGCTCAATGCCTAAGGATGACTTCCGCCAAACCCGATGACCTGAGCGTGATCCTTGGGACCCGCGTAATGAAGGGAAAGAGTAATTTCTGCAAGTTGACCTTTGACTTCCTTGGGCACACTGTAGCGCATATGTGACCATCAGAACATCCCCAAATAAAAACAGAGAAAGGTAATAAGAAAACAAGCAAATATATTAAGAAAACTTTTAAATATTTAAAAGCTTCCAGAAGAAATATAGGAGAATACAGCTGTGAGTTAGGTGCAGGCTGAAAACACAGAAAGCAATAACCCTGAGAGAAAAATAGTGCTAGATTAGATTTCTTAAAATTAAAAGCTTCTTCTAGCTGAAATTGTAGCGGAGTGGCCAAGAACTTGCCTAATGTATGGGAAGCCTGAGTTTCATCCCAGCACTGCAAAACAATTAAATTAAAGGCACTGAAAGAGAAAATGAGCGGGCAAGCCACACGCTGGAGACAAACATCTACAAATGTGCACGGATGTAGCCAAGAAGAGTCTTGGGTTCTGTCAGAGCTCACCCTGTGGTGTCCCCAGTGCAGAAGTCCTCAGTTGGCAAAAGAGGACTAGTGGGGCCATACTCTTGACCAGAGAAATAATGTCCTACGTTCATCCTCACGGCCTTCTTTTCTTGATTTGACACAGAAAGATTGGAGCACACTATTATATAATCCAGTGGGAAGCACCTTGGGAGGAGCCTTTGGGGAAGGCAGATGCTGTTGAACCAAAAACTTCTGGGGCCCAATTGCCCCAGCAACCATAGAGGTAGGGGATAGGAAGAAAAGAATGTGTCTGAGAGGGAGGGAGGTGGGGGAGAGAGAGGAAGGAAAAGAGAGGGAAGAGAGGAAGAGTGGAAAGCTGGCGGGTGATAGAGTGGTCAACAGAAAGGAGGAATTCTCAGTCTATAATACACGAAGGATTTGTTGAGGGAGATTATGTGGACTCATGATCAGAAAAGTAATGCTAACAGAGAACATCATATAGATATATGGTTACATCATGTAGATAAGCACACTAGACCTTCTTATAGCATCTGACAGTGGCCGATGGTCAACCAGAGGTGTTCTAGAAAGTAAGAGTGCCCCTGAGTCCCACCAGTCACTGTAACCCAGTCACGATTCTCCACTCCTGGTACTGGTAAATAAGAGTGACCCATGTTAACGTCACAATGACCATGAGGAGAGATGAGGGGCCAGGACTCCTGTGGGAGAACTCTAGGAGATACTGTGTCATGTGTGTGTGCGTGTGTGTGTGTGTGTGTGTGTGTGTGTGTGTGTGTGTGTTGGAAATAGAGTTGGAAGCCTTGGCCACCTTAGAATGTAGTTTGTGGTTTGATGTATGGAGAGGGCACGTAGGGCTTCTGGAAGCAACAGATCACTCACTTGGGCCATGGCTCAGAAACTCCACTCTCTTGATTAATTCTGAGAGTGAGAAGAGGATGTTGACTGACTGCTGGGGTGAGGGTTCCAGGGAATGGAAGGGTGTCTTCTCCTTTTCTTTCTTCTTCTCTTGAGCATAATTTCCTCCTCCTACTTACTCTCCCTGCCCAGACGTTCTGCCTATATCTCCTCCCTCATCATTGGCCGTTCAGCCTTTTACTAGACCAGTTAGGTACCTTAGGCAGGCAAGGTAAAACAACAGCACATCTTTACATAGTCAAACAAACGCAACACATCTTTACGTAGTTAATCAAATTGTCCACAGTATAAGCAAATGCAACACATTTTTACATAGTTAAACAAATGCAACACACCTTTGCATAGTTAAACAAATATTCTGAAACAGAGTCCTGCTCTGACTAGCCTCTCTCAAAAGATCCTTATTCCTTTTACATGCTTGTACACCATCCTTTGCCCATCTATACAGGTACCCGTATAAGACAACAGAGGACCAAGCCAACTCTAGCCTTTTACAGATTCAGTGCACTGAAGTCCTTCCTAGCAACTGAACTGATATGCTACACATCTTGGGAACTTAGATATTATGGTTGGAACAACATAACTTTTATCCTCTCCTGACTGGCCTTTGACCTTGGTTTTTTTTTTTTTTTTTTTTTTTTTTTGAGCTTTGGTACTCGGTACAGTAGAAGAAACCAGAACCTTTTGTATAAGATGCTCCCATTAACTCTATCTGGCCATATGCATTTTTCTTAGCTCATTTACTTTCTCAAGTCAATCATCAGGACATAGGGAGGGGAACATTGCATCTGCGGGGGGAAGCCAAAACTGCTTCAAGAGAACTGGCCATAATCAGACCAAGGAGGAGTTGCACTGTCATTATACATGGGAACTTTTTAGGGGAAATTGAAATCTAAGCCATTCATGTTTTAGTCATGGAGCCTTCGTTCTTCAGAAGTCCCACAGCCAGACCAATTTTTATAACTTTCATTACTTTGCATTTTCTCTTCCATTCCATTCCACTCCATAAAGGAATTTTGCTGTCGTGCCAAGGAAATCCCAATAGTCCTATTATGGCAATATGTGAACACGGAGACCAGCAGACGCTCACGGTGAGCCGTGCAAGACAATCCAAGCGGGGTTTTGCCAAGCAGCCAGAAACTCCACAATGCCTCACTAATCAAGGAGCCAGCCACATTACACTGCCATGCTGTTTCCAGGGACTGTGTGGCCACCTCCACTAACCCAATCAAGATAATCTCTCATGGGTTGTCTAGAGGCTTGTCTTCTAGATGATTCTAGGTCCTGTGAGATTGACCATTAACATCAATCATCACAGAGCCAAACTTTTCTTCTGAACAGGGTCTCACATAGTCTTGGGTGGCGTTCAATGCCCTAAGACCTTGAACATCTGACCTTTCTGCCTCCCCAGCACTGTGATTACAGGCATGTGTGTGTTACCATAGCCGATGAATGCAGTACTGAGGATCAAACCCAGGGATCCCTGAATGCTAGGCAGGTACTCTACCAACACCCCAGCTCTATAGCCCAAATTTTTGTTCCTTTGCCTTGGTGTGGAATGCCCAGAATACCGCACACCCTTGGGATATCCCTTGTAGACACTACAGAGCCAGTCTAGCCTCCAGGACCAAAGTATGGCATAAAGGATTCTTGCCAGACTTATTACTCAAATAAACCACCAATCTGAGGGCCGGGACAGCAGCAATTATTTCGGTATTCTTGGAAACACTGAAATTTTCTTTCTCCTACTTCATCTGTACTAACTTTTTCCTCTGGGCTTCTCTGAACAGACTTGCAATTGTCGACCCAGCCCCACCCCTTCCCCCTGCCACACACCACAGGAACATGGGAAAGAAATCTAGGCAGGGAGGGTCTCTGCGGGCTCCGAGAGAGCCGAGGGTCCTAGGGCATTTGAGCCCTTCCGGTGAGACACATGTTCCATGTGGTTGACTCCGATTTCCCGGCAAGACATAGCTGGCGGAAGAGGTAGTGTTGGGGTGAGGGTGGGGTACAGCTGAGAGGATTTCTTGCCCTCTTCTAGTGGCTTACATCCTGTGAGAGGTGGCCCAGGGAGTCTGACCAGTTGTTTGCTCCCAGGGAGTCCAAACAGGGGTACCCTTGACCTTCACACACAATAGGTGGTCCCTTGCGTCTGTATCCAATGAAGCAGAGAGACTCCCTTCGCCTCCAGATTAGACTCCTGTCACCCCCTGAGCTGCATCTACAGGTGCTTCTCCTGGAGTAGCTCCAGGTCACTTGCTGCCCCCTCCCCACCACGCCACTCCAAATCAGCTGCTCGGGAAGAGCAGCCTCACCTCTTCACTCCACACGGGTGGCTACAGGAAGGTGGGCTCAGGGGGCAACTGTCCTTCAGTCTAGCGGCTTTTACCAGAGGTCGTCTGTGACGTCACTTCCTCCGTCTCATTCACCTCGCTTCCAGTTGCAGCACCCAGAGTATGAGAGCTAATTCAAACAAGACGTGGATTTTCGTGTTAAGGGAGGCGACAACCGCTTCTGGAAAATGTCAATGCTTTCCTGTTGGCCGCTGAGCCCTCTTGAAGCCCAGGTTCAAACGAAACTTCATCTGTAAAATGAGGGGTTGGCTGGTCCCTGTGAGCCCTTCTGGCTCCAACAGCTCCTGGCACTATGAAAAAAAAAAAACCTGACAGGCTCACACCTCCTCCCCCACCCCAGGGCCAAGGCAGGAGTTGACAGGGGCAGGGGCGGAGGGCCACTTACTTCTGGTTGGCAGTGGTGTTGTCCCAAATAAAGAGGCTGTGAACCAGTTTTTATTTTAGACATTGCAGCTGACAGATTAATTTCTATTTTATGGGATGCACTCTGAATAATTCCAAGAAAAAACACTCCATCGGCAGCTTCGCTGACGTCACCAACCACCAAGTAGGAGGCTCCAGCACCTCACACCTTAGCCTAGGGGCTGTCTTCGGGTAGGCTTGCCCCAGGTGGGAAGGAGGGTGTTATGTTTAGGGCCCTTAGTTGCCATGGAGACCACGAGTCTCCCTTTCATCCACTTTCAGGAGGGTTGAGCTTCAGAAGGCTCCTACCTGCCTATCCCCAGTCTTGAACTTCTTGTAAGCCAGTTCCCAGGTCAGGCAAGTCCATTGTTTCTAAAGGTATCTTGAAAGTAGATAGAGCTCAGCTTCCTGGATAGACAGAGAGGCTTAAAATGGGGAGTTTACTGTTTCATAATTTGGGTTGGGCGGGAGAGGCAGATCTTATTGTACATTTATGTACTACGAGATATCTCTGTTTGGATAGTCTTCTCCAGACCCTTAAGCTCGTTAGGAAACTCAGATCCCCCTTCTCTGTCTTTCTCCCTTGCCCTCTCTTCCTCCCCCCGCCCCCAGACAGAGAGGAGAGAGTCTTGCAGTCATTTCGGTTGCGAGGCCAAAACCACTGAACAGAAAAATATGTTTAGAGGAGAAGAGCCAGCAATGAGAGGAGCCACAGCGCAGACCCGCCGCGGCTTTAGGTCCACAAAGTTGGGCGTTCTTGCCACACTGTGCTGTGTTATGAGAACCCCGGGACCTCCGTGCTGGAGAAGTGGCCTTATCCAGCTGCGGAGTCAATGTCAGTGAGTTCCCTTCAGAACTGGAGGTGTCTGTTTGTTCCTTACCCCACTGGGCAGTCAATTCCGTGTTCTCATAACTCGCTTGAAAAACAACCTTAACTGGGCGGTGGTGGCGCACACCTTTGATCCCAGCATTCAGGAGGCAGAGGCAGATGAATCTCAGTGAGTTCGAGGCCAGCCTGGTCTACAAGGGCTAGTTCCAGGACAGGCTCCAAAGCTACCGAGAAACCCTGTCTCAAATAATCCCAAAAGTCCTTAGACAGATCTGGAATTGGCCTCTGTCACTCACTCTGTCCTCTGGAGACCCACCCAGGGGAAACACAGAGTCCAAGTGAGCGTAGATGGAAGTATTCACAGCAATCACCATGTTGTCCTCCTCTGGCAAATAATACCCTGGATTCTCTTCAGCATTCATGATGCTTCCAGATTCTCTACCGTCCTGGCGGCCTGCCTATGGTCACTTTCCAGACTCTCTTTTACGCTGTGGCAGAGCCCCAGATGCGATCCTTCAGAGAGCCGAGTTGCTGTGCTGGCGGATGTCAGGACAAGCCAGCACAGAGCTGCAAAGCTCCACATGCAGATGTCACACCAGACATTAGGCACGGGGACACATTCTTTCCTGTCACTGAAGATGATCTTTTAAGTGGCTGGCAGATGCTATGACATGTTGTGTGCTGTGGGGACCTCATGCTATGTATCATTCTGTGCATCTCTAGAGAATCTGAATATAACGGGAAATGATTTCTTCATTCAGTAGCGGCTGAGTAGTAATTCCTCAAGATCCTGCCGCTTGTCAGGAGGAAAAGTTGCAACAAGAAGTGACTCATCATTACCCTCGAGGGTGTTAAACCGGATAATCTGCAAAGACCAATCAGGCCCAGATGCTCCTAACCTACTTTGGAAACAAAACAAAACAAAAACAAAAACAAAAAGCCTCGCCACAGATGATCAAAGGTGTGTGGAAATTGCGGAAGTGGGACTTCATGCCCGTCCCTGGTTTACAGATGGACAAACCGTCATTCATCTACCTGGTCATTCATGAAGCCATTCCTCCAACAAATATGCTTACAGAGCAGTGCCGCACACCAGCTAAGACCGGTGTGAACCCAGAGTGAACATCAATGCAGGATGATGGGAGGCAAGGAGCTTGCTGATGCAGGAATGAAGGCCTCTGGCTGAAGCCTCTGGCCGTGGCGACTTAGACCCTGGCAGAAGCAGATACCAGGTGAAACCCAGTGCAGAACTCTATCTGAGACACTATGCAATCACTGTGCATGACCAGATGCTGTATTTCAGTGCACCCTGTCCTGACAGAATCCCACAATAGAGCTTTGTCACCTCCTTTACCCACCTTGTCCAGGAATGGCCCTTGCTCTGTCTTTGTTAGACCCTTGTGGAGACTCGAGGAGACGCGAGGTCTATCTGGCCCCATCCTGTCTGTCCATTTCTGCACGGCCTGGAAAGGACATTGGGTTGGTGGGAAGGTATAGCGGGGAGCCTAGCCATAGCCTAGGAAAGGAATTGGTGAGATGGGTACCTGTAGGGGTTTTCTATTTCTTTTCTTCCTTTCCTTTCCATTCTCTTTCCTTACTTCCTTTCTGTATTGAGGATTGAACCAGGGCCTGTAGTGTGCTAGGCAAGCGGTCTAGCACTGAGTCACATGCTCAGTCAGGAGCCTAAGGTACTGGTTATGCGGCAGGCAGGTCAAGGTACCCAGGGAGGACCCACCATGTGATGAAATGAGGACGGACAGGGGTACCTAACCAGGCTAACCTTGAGGCCCAGGTCAAACTGCACAGCCAAGGGAGCTTCCGATGCTCTTGGGCCACTCTCTCTGCCAACTCTGAACCCTGACTGTTTTCAAGAGGGTTCTCTCAGCCTTTAAAAGACACCGTCACTGTTTGTCACTAAATCATCTGTGGGTCCCTATATACTCCAGCCTCAGATGGTTCATCTCTTGCTGCCTGGACCTCTCCCTTCACCTCTGGCGTACGTTCTGTTCTCTCTAACATAGCGGGGAGCTAGAATAATCAGTAGATACCATTCAGGATCACTCTGGACCAAACATCTATGTGAATTCAAGCATCACCTCCAACAGGATGCCTTCTCTAACTTCACAATGACCATCTGCCCAAGTATGAGGGTCTGGAGAAGGCTTGGCGTTGGCCTCTTGGTCTTTGAAGACCTTCCCAGGAGTGGCCCCAAGGGTTAGATGGAGGTATCCACCTCTCTCTCCACCAACTATAAGTAATTTTCGTACCCAAGGACTTAGAGAAAATCTTTAACTAGAGGAAACCCCAAGCCACAAAGTGTGACTCTGAGACTCAGTGTCTCAGCTATGAAGCCTGGGTAAGTCTCCCCTCCACATAAGCCTTGGTTTTTGTTTTAGTTGCTTTTCTTTGTTCCTAGTGTTGGTATTAGGAATTAACGTCAGGTGTTAATTATCTCCTGAGCATTGAAAGGTTAATTATAGCCTGTAGTTTAAGGCATATGGTTGCCATTAATGACTGCACTTTCTTTCTCTTATTTTGTTGTTTTTAGAACTTTAATTGACACAAGTACATAATTTGGACCAGATGTAATGGTGCACACCTGTAATCCCTGACTTGCCTGTGTGTCAAAAGTTCAAGGCCAGGACTGACACTATAATGAGTTCAAAGCCTGCCTGGGCAGCCTAAGATCCAATAAAAAAAAAAAACAACCTTGTTTCAAAAAAAAGAAGCAGAAAACAAATCAATAAAGCATCCACTTAATGAGTTTAGGTGTTTGTATTTACCAGGCAGGCCGTTGCCATAGTGATGATAACGAACTTTCCCATCACCCGAACGTGTTCTCCTGGCCCACGAAGAGGCAATTATTCGCCGGCTTTCTGTCTTTGTGGATAAGTTTTCATTTCCCGGGAGTTTATGTAGCAGGATCACACGCGTGGGTCTTTTTACACAACAGACTTTCTCTACAGCGCGATGCCGTTGCTTGTGTCGATGGCTCCCCCTCGCTATTGATAAGGGGCGTGGTGACGGCACACTTCTTTTCCATTTTTCCCTCTGCTCCTCTGCTGAGGGGGCCCATGGGTCATGTATCACTTTTGACTATCGAACACAGAACCGACAGGAACACCTGTATACAAACCGTTCCTCTCTTGGAGTAGAGTGACCGGGTCGTATTTTGTTTTAATTTTATAGCTTGTCCCTAACGGTCACTTCACCCACTTAGGAATTTCACGCTTGCCTTGGATATGTGAATATACTCCGAACTGCACAGAAGTGCTGTGTGTGCTCACTTACATGGTGCTAGGCTACCTATTTATTTATTTCCAACTTGTTTCATGCGACTTAAAAAAAAAATCTGCAAACGTATATATTACAATGGGGAGCTTGGTTGCTTTGAGTGGTGCACAGTTTTCTGTCATGTGTCTCGGCCATATTTCACTCTCCAGCCCCCCGCGAGCTTCAGAGTTGCTTTCAGCCCTGTGTTCTCACCAACAGCGCCAGTGTGAACGTGCTGTCTTACCTCTCGCCTTGCTGTGCAAGCAACGGGAGGCGGAACTCTGGGTCCCAAGATGTGACCTTACATTATGCCATCAGGGACTGCTAGCCCAACTCCTCCCAAATCTAGTCAGTGGTGTGGCCCGTAGGCTGTTCATCTCCCCCAGTTATCACACACACACACACACACATACACACACATACACACACACACATACACACACACACACATACACACACACACACATACACACACACACACATACACACACACATACACACACACACACACACCTGACTAATGCAGGGCACCCTTTGCTTGTGACCTGAAGGTGTGAAGTGGTGTCTTACTTTTTGGCACAGAATCATCTCATTACGAATGAGAGTGAGCATCTTTTGAAACACTCGGAACATCTTCCCAGGCGTTCTTGGGCTTCCCTGTCAGTCGCCAGTTTGTGGCCGGAGGCCATCAGACACAACTGTTTCCATCAGACCCTGTTCCCTCTCTCCGCCTAGTGTACTGACTGGAGCTCCGTTCTATTTCATTTGCCCTGAGGTGGGGTCCAGGTGCTATCTCTGGGCCTGCAGTGTGGATCTTGATCCGTTTTCAGCAACACAAACCTGGGTAGCAACCATCCAGGCAGAGATCTACCACTGCAGGTCACTGTTCCCACAGGCTCCGTGGCCTTCCACTCAGGATCACTTGTAAGTGTAAACTTCCACTCAGGATCCTTGTAAGGTTAGTGCTATTCTTGCCTCTGCTACCTTGGATCAAGTTTTTGTCTAAGTCCCATAGAAATGTAAATATACAGTTATGTTCTCTTTTGGGTTTTGTTTCTTTCATTTGAAATTGTGAGATTCGCCTACAGATGGTTTTGGGGTCTTCCTTTGTAGTGCTGTATAGTATTCATTTGCACAACTATGTCGCAATAGCTTCATCTCCTTCTGATTTTAACACACACACACATGCACACAACACACACACCAATGTAGGGTCTGCAAGTGAGAGATGACATGCAGGGTTCATATCTATAAGCAAAGTAACACTTTTTAATTATAGCTATTCATTTGTTTTGATAAAGGTCTTCAGATAATCTAAGACTTTTGTCTCTCCTGAATTTTGCATTTTGTTAAAGTCAGTCTGACCCACAATCATAATCTATAATGCATTGTGATTGTCTCTCTACCTGGAGCAGGTATGATATGACCTGTCATGTGGCTTTAGGGCAAGGTTCAGAGAGACCTGTGTCAAAGCCCTGGCTTTCAGTGGGCACTCATTTCATGCCTGTCAATCCATATGTCTCTGGAACGTTGGCTTGGATGTTCTCTCAGGAGAGGAATTGAGCCTCAATTTATTTAGTCCTCAGGACCCATACAGAGCCAGAAAGAAGGTTTATGTGTGTTTGTTTGGGTTTTTTTTTTTCAGTAAAGGTTGTTGACTGACTAGATGATAGAGCAGCTGAATCTCAACTGTCCATCTGCAATTTCAGAGCAGTCAGTGGAGAGGGAGAAGGGGGGAATTATTCTAGATAGCTAACGGATAGGGGTAGCCCTGTCATTAGAGTGAGGTCCCTTCAACAAGGGTAAGGCTGAGGGGTGGGCTGCTGCTTCTGTAGTGTCTGTCTTTCTGTCCATAGTCCTCGCCCCAGCCACTCTTCCCAGAGGAGTACAGCAGCAGGAGTCCCATTCACCTAGATTCTGCTTTTCTCAGGTGGCACTTCTGGCCTGCAGACTTGTCTTTGGCAGAGGAATGGAGGAATCTGGTGCCATAACCTGCACCCCACACTGCCAGCCCAGTGTCCGAGGCACGTGAGCGTCACCCTTGCTGGCAGACAGACCCTCCAGCTAAGGAGTTCACAGGTCTGACTGAGCCCCTCCACCCCAGACTCTCAGACAGCCAGGCCTTGGTCCACTGGAGCCTAAGGGCCAGAGAGAGGAAGCCATTGGTCCAAGAACCCAAACCAGTGATTGCTAGCTTTACTCTCTGTCTGACACTTCTTACACTTCCAACTTCACCCCCCGAGATTGCATCTTCTTCTCACCCCCTGCTCACTGAAACTCATTCTGTGTTACCTGGAAACTCACAACAGCCACATGGGTCCCTTGCCTCTCCTCTCAACCCCCTTAATTTCATTCCACAGTGAGCACCCAAAGTCGTCCTTATAACACAAGTCTGCCCCACAACTGCTATGCTTTATAGAGCTTACTAGGGACACCTGGGAAAGTGGCCACATGGTTGGAAGTGGCAGGAAGTAGTTCCCTGCTTCCACTCTCCTTCTGCCATGCTCCCTTCCAGCCTGCCAAGTTCATTCCTATCCCATGGAATTCTGGGCTTCCTGTTCTCTTTTCCTCAAGCATCCTTTCTCATGGGTCCTTAGCTGGAAGGGTGAGGGTCTACAGACTATACTGGATGTCAATACAGTTGTTTCCAATGTAATCCTCTGAGAATTATTTTCCTATACATAAAATTAGCTTTCAGGGAAGGGGCCATAGACATCACCCCCTACTCCCAAGAGTGTACTGTTGGAGAACATAGGAGCTGTAAGGTAAAAGGTTTGAACTCACTTCAGGTTTAAAAACTCACTAACACCCACTAATCCCTGGGCTTGCCCCAAGCTCAGGACTTGAAATCCCACCAATCACCACCCTGTAAAACTCTGCCCGCAAGAAACCCATAGGAGCCTGTCTGCTGCTCAGACCCCTACTGCTTCTTGGCCACCAGAGCAGATGCCTCTGCTTTTTGTTTTGTTTTTGTTTTTCTTCGAGACAGGGTTTCTCCGTAGCTTTGGAGCCTGTCCTGGAACTAGCTCTTGTAGATCAGGCTGGCCTCGGACTTACAGAGATCCACCTGTCTCTGCCTCCCGAGTGCTGGAATTAAAGGCATGCACCACCACCGCCTGGCTAGATGCCTCTGCTTTGTGTCTTCCCCAATAAAGTCTTTGTGTGAGGTTTGTTATGTAGTGTGACTTTGTGGAATTCTTTGGCTCCCAACTGTGAGGATACCTTTTCCCTCAGAGCTGCAACACATTCATTGGGGAAACCTTTCCCCTCAGAGCTGTAACGCTTACAGGAACCCCAAGACATGTGCATGCCTAAGGCCTACCTGTTCAGGCTCCAGCTGGACACGTATTCACAAGGAGACCTGTATCAGTGCAAACTGGCCCCTCCCAAGTGCTGCCCAGAGCGGTGCTTCTTGGAGTCTGGTGTCCAGCCTGCCATATCAGCCTTGCCCAGGAACTTTTTCAGAAAGCATTGTCTTAGAATTTGCTTTAATAATCATGACGGGTGATTGCAAACATGGAGTCTCAAGGTGGAAAACTGCTAGCCTAGCATATTTTGTCTTTGTCATCTCAATTGTCCCCTTCCAGAGTAACCCAATAACCCAAGCAGAGGAAGGACAGTGAGGTTGAAGCCTGGGACCTGACACTTTAGGTCTACTGAGGCCCACAGAGACCAGGCTCTTTGGAGGTCCTGAATCCAGGGTGGGGTTTGAACATCTTGCTGTTCTTTCTGCTGTTGGCTTGGTCATATGGAGGCAGGAAGGAGAGCCTCTACATTCTGGTTTTCCTCATGTGGCAGGAGAGTATTTGATACTAGAGAGTCCTCTAGGTGCTCATTTTCCTAGTCTGAACAGTGACCAGTGTCCCCCAGGTCTCCTTTGGAGCATCCACAGGTGGTTCCAATTAATATCATCCTGGTGTTATGATCTGTACCCATTTGCCCACAGAAAGTTTCCGGGCAATGCCAGGGTCCTCCCGTCCCCAGCCATTTCCAATGCATTCTCTAGGAGAATGTTCCTACCCGACTCCAGAAAATCACCTAATGCTGCCTGTAGGCCTGCGAGGCAGACGGTCGTTTCCTGGCTATGATGGCGCTCGAGCTGTGGAGTAAGAGCCAGAATCCTGTTCCTAGTGGCCTTTGGTCTCTGGGCTCGAAGCATTTCCCAAAGACGTAATTGGCTTTCCTAAATCTGATGATAGAGTATTGAATATCAATAGACCACAGGCAAGCTATTTTTCATCCGTCACTTCAGAAAGGAGCATGAGGCCAGGTTTCTGACTTTCCTGCCACGCCACTCAGGATGAGCTGTACTGGCTGGGACCAGACAGTCTGTGTGAGACCTCCCAGGGAAAGTTCTAGGAAGTGAGGATGTCAGCAATTACGGCCATGTGCCTGGACCAGAGCTGGCCAGCAGCAGGGTCAGGAGTCCTGGGAACGGTCCCAGGTTGGCCTCTTCCTGGCGAGAGAACACTGGGCAGATGACTCCAGCAGTCTATATCTTGGTGTCCTTGCTTGCCAAGAAGAGCCCAGAACAGATGATGTGGTTGCCACTAGGATTCTGCAGTGAGGCCTGAGCCCTGCTCTTCCGGGCTCATGTTAGAGCCTGGCTCATCGTGTAGTGTGGTCAAGGTGAGAGCCTCCAGCCTGAGGATACGTAAGGGTCCTGAGTGTGGTTCAGACTTCCCATCTAATGACCTTGTCTACACGCCTAAGCTTAGGACCGGAGTCACCTCCTCAGCTGGGGCAGAACAATGGCAAGGATGCCGTGGGACTTTCGTGTCTTCACACTCCCTGGCAGCCACTACCTTGACCTTAGCGCTCAGCACTGCCACGCCAGATCTACAGGCTGCCCCTCCTTCTACCAGGCTATGAGATAAATAGAGGGTGGGGATATGGTGCCATCCATCACCTGTGAGTCACCAAGTCAGCCCACGGCTGCCCAGGGAACATTCATGGAACAAACGAACCAATGAGTGAATGAATGGGCCGAGGGATGAATGATGGATGGGTGGGTGAATGAAAGGCAGAAGGAAACCCAAGTGAGACATGCCTGCTTGCTTGCTTGATACCATGTGTCTGTGTGTTGTTGTTGCTAGGTGGGGGAGAGGCCAGGATTAGTCCCAGCCAGCCAAGCCGGAGTCTGATGACTGCCAGGAAACCTCCCGGTCTCACAGTCTGCCGTCTCTAGAGCTGCAGAGAACCCTGGAATCATGGAACATTTGTTCCAAGCAAAACCCTATCATTTAAGCCACACCCATTCTCCACGGTGACGTAAAAGCTGGACAGGTTCAGCTCCTGTCCCCAATCCATCACGGGAATGATTGATTTTCCCAGAAAAAGAAAAAAAAAATGGATCTCTGGGCAGGGAGAGGGAGCACAGAGAACAGTTAATAGTAAATAAGAGCAAGACTGCTCCTCCCAGACCTGCCCTGCTCGGCACAGTGAAGGGCGCTTTCTGAACCCTCAGATGGCATTATGTAACCAGGCCATCATCAGCTCCAGGAATCACCTCCGTTGGCCTCGGCTCATCCCGGAGCGGTTTCCAGCTATTTCCTATGGAGGGAGGTTTTGCTGAGCACAGGGTTTTCTGCATTTTCCATCCATTTGCTATTAAAGAAAAGCAGGAGACAAAATATAAAACCCTTCCTTTCGACTGCCAGAAATCTTCCAGCCGCAGAAACAGCAGAGCTGGAGCTCCGTGCCGCAAGTCCCAGGAGTCTTTGCGCCTCAGAGTCTCGGAGCAGGAGCCAATCCCAAGGGGGGATTCTGCTCTCCTAAATGGCTCTTCCCTTAGGGTAGGGCTGGGATGGAATGCTGAGGCTTCAGGACAGAGTTAAGCCTCCGTGACTCCTGGAGGAAAAGGGAAGGAACTGGGCCAGCAAAAAGAGCTTTGCTAACTCTGCAGGTCAGCTGCATGGAGACAAGCTAAGGTTGCTAATGGGCAGGGTGGATTTGATACAAGACCCTGTTAATTCTCCTTAATGAATTAATGAGTTTTACATTGCGCTGCCACTGAGCCACACCCCAACCTCATCTCTCTTAAGGCAGCCTGTACAAAGCAGCCTCAACACAAGGATGGAGAAGAGGTACTGTGAGCGTGATGGGGAGCCCATGAATCCCTGGCACTTTGGAAGGGGTCAAAGTCAGGAGACCAGACCAGAACCATTAAGCCTTCACAGCTCTCAGGGCATTTGCCTGGGCCCTGACCCAGGTAATGTCTTTAGGTTATGGCATACTACCTGCCACAGTGGACAGGCACAGAGCTCTGATGCATGTACCCCACTGTGCTGAGTTTCTGGGGACAGGGACGACCTCTTCGCACTTTGCTCAGGATGGGGCACAGTGTGCTTCAACAGAGACTTCATTAGAGCATTTCTCCCACACATCCTGACCACCAGACAGGCATCCGAGCTCCTGCTTGGGACACCAACACAGCAGAGACAACTATACACAAGTAATTTTGGCAAAGAAAACACCCAAAAATGGAATTTTGATCATTTTGTTGGGTTCACTTTCTGAATCAGTGCAGATTTCATGTGGCATTTTCTTCTAGGTCCGTAACAACATTTAAGAGTTCCTCTCTACCCTGCTTCGGAAGCCTTCGGTAGGTGTGTGTGTGTGTGTGTGTGTGCGCGCGCGCGCGCGCGCGCGCGCGTAGCCATCCCTTGGCATCTGTTGGGGGATTAAGTATAGCCTCCTACCCAGGTTGCCAAACTATACAGATGTCCGAGTTCTTTCTCTACAGTGGCATAGTCTTTATGCAGAACCTACATACCCCTACTCTATACACCAACCATCTCTTGGATTACTTATAATGCCGAATATAATGGAAATACTATATTATTGATACAATGCATACTTTATAGAAAATGGCATGTTCGGTAGAGACGAGACATTATAAAATCTTCTCAATCTACAGTAGGTGGCCTCTGAAGATAAAGAACCTGAGGGTGTGGAAGGATGGCTGTCCACACAAACACCAAATGCACAAAGGCCACACCGACCACTTCTGAAGAGAAACCGATGATTAGGGAACATGAAGTCAGAGCTGGGCTTGGGTTCTGGCCAGCTGCTTACCCGAGTGGAGGCTTGAACAAATTGATCTACGCTGAGCCGGCGAAGCCTTTGCCTGCTCTTACAGGAATTCACAGACCTACTTGGTATTTGAGGGCTTGCTGTGTGCAGGTGTTATTCTGGGTGCCTGGGATGTATCAGGGCACAAGTGAGCTCTGTACTACCGGTATGTGCATCCATCCACTAAGGACCAGAGAAATATGTTAAATGATAAACGTCATTAGGGCGGAAAGCCGATGGTGGATCAGAGAGGGACACGTGCTAGAGGAAAGGAAAAGGCAGCCAAGAATGAAGACACTGGGGGTACCGAAGTGAAGGCCGATACAATGCAAATTCTGACATTTGCAGACGTGGTGGTCGGACGTGCTGTTATCGCAGCGCTCAGGAAGCTAATGCAGGAGGAGGATCATAAATTGGTGATCAGTCTGGGCAGCACGGAGGAATACTGCCTCAAGAACAACTGACCTGGCACAGTGATTAGGAGCACAGATTCTGGATTCAGATATGTGTCCAAATCCCATCATCAACGAACGATGTACCTTTGGGGAGCACGAGCTCCATTTGTGCTTCAGTTTCCGAATCTGTCAAGTGAAGATGACAAAGTAGTAGCTGCTCCTCTAGGAACACTAAAGGGATTAGATAAGATGACACAGCCAGTTCTCTTGTGACAGCCCCGACACCTAAGAAATGCTACAGAAGCATTGAATAAGAGCAATATGAAGTAATGGCCAGTCATCAGCCGCTGTAAGAACCCATTCATGCAAGCATGAACCACCGCTATTTATCTGTCCCCTCCATTTACGGGGGAAGAGAAGGAGGCAAGGTGTCCCTCAGAGCATCTGGCACATTTCCCCCGAATCTACAGCACGCGTAGAGCAGCCTACCAGCCCTGGAGAGGGTGCCCTGGATATGAATCCCATTCTTTTCCTATTTTTTAAATTGATTCTTTGGGAGTTTCACATCATGCACCCCAACCATCTTTATTGTTCAGTCCTTCCGTGTTTGGCCTCTACCCTTGTAGTTTCTCCCACAAAAACAAAATAAAAAATACAAAACAAAACATTTTGTTCCAACATCTTTCCTGCCTCTCTGAAATATATCCGTTTGCTGTAGTGACCTTGGGAGCTGTGGTGTGTCACACAGTAGACCCTTTGGCTCAAACAGCTTTACTTGCAAGTGTTCATTGCAATGAGTCATTGGTCTGGTTTAAGGTCTCTGGCTTCTGGTAGTGGATCCTCACAGAAACTTCTCTCAGATATCCTGTTGTTGACTTGAGTCATGGAGATCCCATGGCTATGGTTCTGCAGGACCATACCCCTCTAACAGGTCATAGATGGGGTAGAAGCTGGGGTGGACCAACTCAAAGCCCTGGATGTAGGTCTGGGTGGTAGCTGAGTTCCTCAGTCCGGGCCTCCATGAGGACAACCCACCTCATGACACGGGTCAGGGCCAGCTCTTCCCTTGCACCTGGTGAGAAAGGACGTGCCAGTTCTCCAAGAGCCATGAAGGGTCACGCCCAACTCTCCTGCACCCAGACCATTGGGGAAAGTTCTGGAGGCAGGGGACATAAGTCTCCCATTGAAGTGGCTTCTGAGATACAGGACCAGTTCTCCAGTGCCCAGTCCTCTAGAGCCATCTTTCCTATGGCCTCAGGTGGTAAGGCCCCTAGAGCCACCTCTCCTATGGCCTCAGGTGGTAACGCGACCCACAGATATCAACACAGACCCTGACTGCAGTAGGACCAGGGACCCACACATCCTCAGCTGCAGCTCAGGCCCAGATGTCACCATGACCCTGGGTGGCCGCGCAGGCAGGCCACTCAGATTAGTGTGGCCCCAGTGGCAGCATGACCCTTGGATATCAGCATGGCCCCAGGTAGAGGCACAGGCTCATGGGAATCCTTATGGCTTTCAGTGCTAACTCAGACCATGGACATCAACGCAGACGCCATCTGTGGTAGAGTCACAACCCAGACATGGCCCTCAGCTGCAGCTCAGGCCGGATGCTTCCATGGCCTCAGGTAGCCGCACAGGCCTCTCAGGTTAGTCTATGGCCCCAGGTGGCTGCTCAGATCATTGACATCTGCACGGCCCTCTGTGGCAACATGGGCCATAGACATCAAAACAAACCCTAGCCGTTGCAGGGCCACTAACCCAGACATGGCCCCCGGCAGTAGCACAGGCTCAGACATCAAATGGCCCCAAGTGGCAGCACAGGCTACTCACGTCGGCCCGATCCTCACCAACTTGGTGTCTCCATTTCTGCTTCTCTCCACAGTGCATGGACCACTTGCTTCTCCTTCGCTCCCATTTCTCCACCACAATCATGGCAGTGTTGCTCACCAGGCAGACCTGTGACTGGCTTCTGCCTACCCAGGGTGCCCTGAATCCCATTTTTTTAAAATTAACCGTGGACTTGCTTTTAAACCTTGGACAAATCATGTGACCTTGGCAAGCCTTAGTTCCTCATCTCTAAAGTGAGAAACATTGGCCGAATGATCTGCCACGACCAGGTCATGTTCACACCAGGTAGTGAAGTTTCCCCCATTTAATCCTCACACTCCTGTGAGCTGAATCTGTGGTTTGCCTTTTTTGTAGGTGAAGCAACTGAGGCACAGACAGGTAAGAAGATCGTCCTCCCCAACATGGTCCTCCTATAGTGCCACCCAGGCCAAGATCAATGAAAACACACACACACACACACACACACACACACACACACACACACACACACACTGAGGTCACTTGCCACCAACCCTGACATCCTCAGTTTCCTCCCTACAAATATCTGGATTACAAGGTGACTCGGCCTAGGCTCACCATGCTTTTATTGTGCCTTCAAAGGTTCTTTCCCTTAGCTGTGAGAGCAATGGCCATGGCATGACCCCTAATTCACCTGCTTTCTTCCACTTCAAAATCCTGGCTCTTTGCGACTATGTGACATCAGAGCAGCTAAGTTTTAAACCTCCCAAATGGACCCAACTCAACCCTCAAAAAGGGACTTAGCCAAACTATGCCTTAGAAAGGAGGGTGAAGGATTAATAGATGAGGCTGTTTATTTGTTTTAGTGAAAAAAATTTCAGAAAGACAAAAAAATAACTTGGGATAGGAGGGTTATTCGGGGTCAACAGAGAAGTGGAGTCACTTGGAGATAATCCCCAGGGCCTTGGGGACAATCAGAAATAAACATGGTCATGCTTATTCCGGTGTGTGGGGCTTTAAATAGAGTTCTGTCAATGTGGGACGAGGTGTCCCTTCTGCTGGCTGTTTACAGACCCGATGGAGCTGGCCTTCAATGCTTACTTTGTTGTGTGTGTGCTTGCATAGCCACAGCCGCGTCCTGCAATGGATGGCGCCGATGCTCCAGCTCGCGGCGGCTTTCCCTAAACAAAGTTCAGAAGCAATGGTCAGCCAGGACTGAGGCTTGTGCCAGAACAGATGAGGCCAAGACTGTGGCACCACGGGTGCTCCAGAACTGCCCAGCAAGGAGAAGCAAGTGAACACCTACCTGAATCCCCACTGAGTTCCAACGGCCCCAAAGATAGCATCTTTGTTTCTTGGCTCCGCCCAGGTCCCTGAACTAAGGGCTTGCTTTGCTCCTCAATGCCTAACTACACTTTCCATGCAGGGTGACAGTCCTCAGGAGCCCACAGAAGACATGAGGGGCCCAGCCCTGACAGCCAGAAGACAGGCAAATTTCTATTTGTTTAATCTCTTCTTTGTCTGTTTTGTCCCCATGCCTCCCTCACCCCATATGTGGCAGCCATCCCAGTGGCTGCTGGGTAACAACTGGTTCCAGGCCACATGCTGAGCTCTTCACGTGTGTCATTTCTTTCATGCCCCCAAAATGGCTTTGGATGCTGTTAGCCTCTCTGCCTTTGTATAGATGAGAAAATAGAGACTCTGGGAAATCCCAGGCAAGAACAGATTGAAGCTCTGTTCTGGTGTGATGGTTAATACTGACTGGCACCTTGACAAGATCTAGAATGAACTAGGAGACAAGTCTCTGGGCAGGCCTGTAAGGTATTATCTAGATTACGTTAGCCCCTGGGAATGCCTAGAGATTGTCTAGACTAAATTAATTGAGGAGGAAAACCCTCCATAGCTGTGGGTGTCCTTACCCCACGAGCTGGGGCCCTCGAGAGAACAAAAAGGAGAAAATGAGCTGAGCAGTTGTCTTCGTCTCTCTCTGCTTCCTGCCTACAGGCACCGTGTGTTCAGCTACTTCGAACTCTATGCCTTCCTTGTGTACCCTGGTACTGTGAGCCTTCCTTAAATGGCTTTGGCCGCGTGCTTTGTCCCAGCAACAAGACAAGCAGCTACTACAGCCCGAACCAACCGTGGCAACCAATGGGGTGAGGGATGTTGACGTCAAGTCACCCTGACATCCTCAATCTTATAATAAAAGACAGATCGAAGAGGTTGATCTGCCGCGCAAGCACTGAAAGTCTAGGAGAAGGGAGGTAGAGGAAGGTGTGTATTCATGGTCCGGCTGTTGACCCAGCAAATATCACCGCTGGAAACCTGTAGGCCTTCGGGGGGTATGGAAGTCTTGCTGTTGTCATCCAGTCTCTACTTCCCTTGATGATTTAATGGCCGCATTATATTTCCTGAGAACCTTCGCTAGGAATACCCTGGGTGTCAATAGTCTAAAGGGTTTCAAAGACCGTTTGGTCCTCACCATTGTGTGACCCAGACAGGGGTACAGAGTATCATTTATTTTGCAAGTGGGGAGACTTAGGTTAGCTGAGACCAAGCTATTGTCATAGTGCACATCATATAGTTTCTAATGCAGCCATCCATTAGATTTGTGACCATGCACCTAAGTGGTCACCAAAAACCCATCATTTGTCCTCAGCTACTGTCATGATGAAGAACAAGCTCTTCCTTATCCTTAGTCCAACTCTATCACTGGGTTCTGGGGTCTGTCCTCCTAGCTCCTTTGGGGTTCGTACAGAGCACTATACCTTCCTTTTCCAAAAATGTGGAAAGGGGGCTTGGCCAGGATGCCTCAGACACATGGCAGAGCTGCCCAGGAAGACTCCTTCCCTCAGCCTTGTCCTACGTCTGCCCAAAGGTGTTAGCACAGCAAGCATCTGGTTCAGTCCTGGAAGGGAGCCACCATTCACGGGCCCGGTGCCTCTGCTCCAGGAGCCGGCTCCGTGGGTGCCTTCCCAGCCAGGTCTGAGGACTTGCTACAGCCTAGGGGTCTTCAGCAGGATGCCTGTCTCTCTCCTCTGTTCCTCTGGTGAGAACAGAGGGAACAGCAAAATGTCCTTACTGTTCCCACTTGTGACCCAACCTGCCAACATCAGCTCTCTTCCAGGGCGAGCACCCCTGACTCACCAGTCCCGCCCTGGGTAAATGTCCCCATGCTGAAAGACCACGGGCTGTCCTGTCTGAGGGTACATTTCCACGAGACCCAGGTATGACTCCCAGAACAGCAAAAAAAGGGCAGGAAACTCAGCTCCCTTGCTCACGTGTGTTGACAGGGGTCATGGTGGCAGAGAGGGAGCTGAGAGGGCCTGGAAGGGCAGGAGGGCAGGGTCCCTGAGCTGGCCTTCAGCAGGGACAAAGTCAGTGTTGTCTACTTGCCCCTCCCTGCTGCCCACATGTGGCACCTCAGCTTTCCACTTGGACTGCACTTGAGCCCACCCTCCCTCACTGGCCCTCCCAGTAATGGTCTGTCCCCGGGAAAACAGTTCTAGGTCGAGCTGAGGAGGTAGCTGGAAAAGAGAACCCTGCTCTGGCATTTCCAGTCCCTCCTCCCCTTGCCCAGCCTCTTAGTCGGCCATGGCATAGAGGGAGGCCTCTGCATCTGGAATCTTCCAGCCCTCCTGCCCCTTGGCTAGCTGTATTTGTCTTGGCTACCTTCACCCGGGCTTTTTAAAGGCAGGTTTTCCTTTCCCCCAGCAGCTGGCCTCAGCACTCCGGCACACAGAGTGAGGCTTGTTTGGGATGAGTGACAAACCCTTGTTCCAGGTAGCAGCCCACTGTGTCCTGAGTCCACCATGCCAGTTCACTCCTGAGCTCCTGAGGCCGCCGAGAACAGCCATAACCGGAAGATGGCTGGAGTCAGGACCCAGAAGCAGCAGAGCAGATGGCGGAGGCAACCTACAGCTGCCGCATGCATCCCGAGACAAATGCATGCAGAAGAACACAGCAACCAGGCATGCAGAGTCTAGTCCCCAAACATGAGGAAGACAAAGGGGACAGAGGAAGTCCAGTGGAAGGAGCCTCCTCAGGAGGCCCTGCACCCAAGCTGCCTCTGCTCTAGGGCCTCAGGGGGCTCCTAATCTCTATCACGGGGTGATAATAAAATTGGGCTTGTTTCTTGCTAAGGAACTGGACATTTTGGGTTACTTTCCAGTTTTAAAAAAAAAAATCCATGACTTCATAGTTGTTGGTTTTTTTTTAAACACCAATAAAAGGTTATTTGTGTGAAAATATAGCATTGACTTATAGAGGTGTGCCAGGATTGGGGAGGCTGGGGGGGGGGGGCGCGGGCTGAGAGCTCCGGTGATTTTTAGATCCAAAGCAAGGGTCTGTCTACTTCTAACTCACAACTGGTCTCCTTTGGGAGGGGGTGGCCTGCTTAGGGATTAAAGGTCCCCCTCCCAGAGCCCGCCTAGGAACACAAGGAACAGGCAATCCATAGATCCCCAGCTTTCTGCTGGTATTCTGCCCCTCATGTAGCTCTGCCAAGGCACTGACCCTTGCCTGGTCAGATAGTTCATGGGCCAGGCTGGGTGGCCAGCCCTGCCCTTTGCTCCGGGAGCGATTCAAGATGATACTCTCCCCACTCAGGCTCAGGAAGCTTCATGCTAATAAGAGGTAGGATATCTACTACATAGGAGAAGAAGGGGACTGCCCCTCCACCTCAAGGCTCAGCTTCCCACTTCACCTAGCGGACCACAGACAAAGTTCCTTCCCAAGCCCATTCCACCCTACATTCCTGTTGGGCCACCAGTTTTCATATCTTGTTGAATGTCTGGGCATCTCAGGTCTTTCTCTGTATGGGTCCCTGCTCTTGGCTGTGGCCTCCGATTGATTGCATAGACATCCCAGCTGTGGGCCCCACAGCTTAGCAGTGTTGACGCTGACTTGAACCAAAAAAAAATCCCAGCCTTTGCCCTGGCTATTGATATCCTGAATTCTCATCATCTTGTGTTGCCCCTCTCTTCTTTGGATTGGTCAGAACTGACTGGCCCCTTCTGTTACCTGATATACAACCGTGACTCTGTTTTCATGATGGTTACCGTCTATAAAGTTGCCGTGAAAACTGGATTAGTAAATACAGACCCATCACTACTAGCAGAAATATATGATCAGTTTACCGTGAGCCACTGACCACATTTCCTCTATGGATCAGTATGTAACCTTGTATGATATGTTACTGTTTACACACCTCAACATAAATCCAGTTACACTAAACCTGACAGAAAAGAAAATGGGAACTAGCCTTGAATGCATTGGCCCAGGAGACTAATTCTTAAATATAACATCAGTAACACAGACACTGGGATCAATAACTAATAAATAGGACCTCTTGAAACTGGAAAGTTTCTGTAAGGTAAAAGACACTGTCAGTAAAAGACAAAATGGCAGCCTACAGAATGGGAAAAGATCTTCACCAACTCCACATCTGACAGAGAACTGATCTCCAAAATGTATAAAGAACTCAAAAAGCTAGACATCAAAATACTAAATAACCCAATTTAAAATGGGGTACAGATAGATCTAAACAGAGAATTCTCTACAGAATAATCTTAAGTGGCTGAAATACACTTAAAGAATTGCTCAACATCCTTAGTCATCAGGGAAATTCAAATCAAAATGACTCTGAATACCATCTTACACCTGTCAGAATGGCTAAAACCAAAAATGCTAATGACATCTTATGCTGGAGAGAAAGTGGAGTAAGGGGAACACTCCTCCACTGTTGGCAGGAGTGCAAACTTGTACAGCCACTTTGAAAATCAAAATGGAAGTTTCTCAGAAAAATGGGAATCAATCTACCATAATCAACAATACCAATCTTGGGCATATAGCCAAAGGATGCTCAATCATACCTCAAGGACACTTGCTCAACTATGTTCATAGCAGCATTATTTGAAATAGCGAGAACCTGGACACAACCTAGATACCCCTCAACTAAAGAATGGATAAGGAAAATGTGGTTCATTTACACAATGGAGTTATCACTCAACTGTAAGAAACAATGACCTCATGAAATTTGCAGGCACATGGAGGAAACTGAAAAAATAATTCTGAGTAAGGTAACCCTGACCCAGAAAGACAAACGTGGTGTGTACTCACTCGTAAGTGGATATTAGGAGTAAAGTACAGGACAACCAACCTACAATCCACAGCCTCAGAGAGGCTAGAGAACAAGGAGGGCCCAAAGAGGGGTGCATGGATTTCTCTGGGAAGGAGAAGTAGAAGAGATCTCCTGGGTAAACTGGAGGTGAGGTGGGGTAATGGGAACTTGAGGGGGCATGTTAGGCAGGCTGGGTACAGGAGAAAGTTTGGGGATAACACAGAGGGTTGGGGAGAAACCTGGTGCCAGGG
The DNA here is from genome assembly GCF_903992535.2 of Arvicola amphibius. Classification (NCBI taxonomy): domain Eukaryota; kingdom Metazoa; phylum Chordata; class Mammalia; order Rodentia; family Cricetidae; genus Arvicola; species Arvicola amphibius. Next base: position 150,090,889 of record NC_052058.2, read on the forward strand.
AATCTCCTAGGAATCCGCAAGGGTGACCCTAACTCTGACCCCCAGCAATAGTGCAGAATGCCTGGACTGACTGACCATCTACTGTAATCAGATTGCTGACTACAATAATTATCATCACAGAGCCTTTATCCTGTAACTGTTGGAAGCAGATACAAAGATCCAGAGCCAAGCATTGAACCAAGCTCTGGGAGTCCTCCTGAATAAAGGGAGGAAGTATTGTATGAGTCAGGCGGATCAAGGTCATGGAGGAACCCACAGGCAGCTGATCTGAGCTTGTGGGAACACATGGACTCTGGACTAACAGTTAGGGAGTCTGCCTGGGACTAACCTAGGCTCCTAACAGTGAGAGCAGGACCTGTCCCTGGCACTTAGCTGGTTTTGGGGAACCTGTTCCCTGTACTGCATTATTACCTTGCCCAGCCTTTATACAGGGGGAGGAGCTCATTCCTACCTCAACTTGGTGTGCCATGCTATCTTCAAGCCCGTGAGAGGCCTGCCCCATCTGAATGGAGATGGAGGAGGAGTGGCTGGATGGGAGGGGTGATAGATGGGAGTCAGGGGGAGGGAAAGGAGGAGAGGAGGGAGGGGAAACTGTGGTCAGTATGCAAAATAAAGGAAAAACGTTAATTAAAAAAGAAAAAGAAAAAAGAAACGAACAAAACAAAACAAACAAAAAAGAAATCTTTCCCACCAACTGCTCAGGACCCAAGAAGAGCAGGAAGCATCCTGACTGATGTAGAATTCTATCAGTTGGCTAGATGGTCACATATGTGCACAAATCAGTGTATTTGTGTAATCATATCCATGACTGCATAGCATCCATCTTTAATACCACACAATTTTATGACTGTATTTAAAGACAGACACCTCTGGGGCCCTGTCTGCCTGCAACTCCTAAATCACAGTAACTACTTCTGGGCTGGAGTATGTTTTGGAAGATTCAGAAGTGTCATCGACGTACATTTTAGAGAATAAAGGGGGTTGGCTTCTGCTTGTTTCTTTCCCCATTTCCCTCTCTTCTCTGTCCCTCAACTTCTCCTCTGACCTCAGGAAAAGTGAGGTGTAAGAAGGTTCTTGAAGATTGCCTCTCAGCTTAAGCTTCTGGTATCACAGTAATAAAGGCCCTTGCTATCTACTTCTGCTCCAGCCTTCCCGCACTCATGACAGATACCCAGTGAACACAAGAGCCCCTTGAATTTGGCTGGAGATGATCCCCCAAGGTTGCACTTCCCATCACAAACAGGAGCATCTAGATCCAGAGGGCATGCATCCCATTGCAGAGACAAAGCAGTGGCAGTCCAGGGGAAGAAATACAAGGAAGTGGGCCAAGCGAGCCAAGAAGAAAATCAATCCCCAGCCCCCTCAGATGATGCTTAGTTGCGATTCTACAGCCATAGGCAGTCCCCGTATAGATTTCTATTGTTCTGAGCCCTAGAAACGTGTATGCACACATGCACGTACAAACAGGGCCTCATGATCTGCACGTCTCAAGTCCATTTAGAGCTTCTTCTCAGTGTGTCACCTCTATCTTCAAAGTCTCCACCCAGTAAGGAAAAATTGAGAAAATCTGGGACTCCAGGATCGAGGAGGAACTGACGGTAGGTTGGTGTGAAGATGAATCACCATTCACACTTGCTCATGAGTTTTCTGAAGCTTCATACCAATGCAGCATCATGACACCCTTCGAGGCTGAGTCTCCAAAGGGGTAGGTACCCCAAGGGGGAAAACCAGGATGGTAGGACTGGGGGATTAACTCAGTGGAAAAAGCTCAGGACAAAATCTTCTTCAGGGTCCAGAGCAGATAGGAATGGTCCACGCAGGTGGATCACATGGGGCTCTAGAGTCCAGAGGGAAGGGAAAATCACTCAAAGATCATGTGAACGCTGAAGTCTACAATAATCAAATCTTTTAAAAATGAAGTGTTGAACAGGCTCTGGGTGGCATGAGGAAAAAACCTACACAGCCCTGAGACAGGCAGATGTCACTGGGTGACCAAGTTCTAGTGGACTTGCTGGAACAATTAATTAACTAGATACGACTTTGCATTGTGATCTATAGTAAGTCTTCAGAACCTTATCAACAACAAGGCTGACAAAGATAGAATTCTTTCAGCCCTCGGGAAAAAGATAAATATCAACTCCAGTTTTCGTGCCAGCAGCTTGTTTTCCTGGCAGCTACAACTGTCTTATCTACAAAGTAAAACAGTTCAGCCAATCAGGCCCTTAAGGTTATTTCTAGAGTTATTGTAAACCTAGGATCAGGAGTTAACAGGTTCTAATAGTGGACAGAAAATAGCTCATGGGCATGGAAAAGTCTGTTTGTCTGAGTCCACTTAAAGTAGAAATGGGAACAACACAGCCAATACACAGAGGAGTCTCATTACTCTGAATGTTTTCCTAGCTGATGACTGCCTCCTCTCCTGACCTTATCGTGACGTAACTGTGCCGGGCAGGCACAAGAACAGCAACTTGCAAACCACCCTTCCCTGGGCTGGGAAGATGTCTCAGTTGGGAAAGCACTTGCTGTGTAAACATGAGGAGTTAAGTTCGGACACCCAGCACCCTTGTAATTGATGAGTTGTGGCAAGTGTCCAAAACCCTAGCAATGGGGAGAGGGAGACGGGAGGGTCCCTGGAGTTTGCTGTCCAGCTAATCTTGTTGGATAGGTGAGTTTGGGGTTAAGCAGGAAACCCTATCTCAAAAACAAACAAACAAGCCAACACCTAAGGTGGGTAGTATTAGAGGAAGACATCTGACATTACCTATGACCTCTACATACACACATGCACATACACGCACGCATGCAGATGTGCATGCACACATGCACACACATGCACGCACACACGTACACATACACACACGCACATGTACACATGCAAGCAGACATGCATGCACACGCATACACACGCACACACATGTACACACGCACACACACGCACACATGCACACACGTACGCATGCGCACACACATGTATACACACACACGTGCATGTACATGTACACACACACACAGGTTTGCCTGAGCAAAGGCACCTCTCCCAACAGGGATCCATTACTCTTTTGACTTTTGTCACCAGCCATCAGCTCCTCTCCAAGTAACTGGAAAAATGTGCTTTGTTTCTGTCTTCCTGTCCTCAGGGCTGTTGAGACCCCTCCCCTCATTTTATTAGTTCTTTGGGAATTCCATACAATGTGTTTTGATCATATTCATCCCTCCCCCATCCCTTCCAGATCTATCCCCTCTATTAATAATCCTCTCTCATTACTGAGTATCATTTCACTATATAAATGCACCAAACATTGTTTATTCATTTCCAAACATTTGAGTTGTTTTAAGGTTGGGGGAGCATAAATAAACCTGCTATGATTTACAGAAAGATCCTGCCGCTGTTCAGCAGACAAACTGTCTTATAATAGGTGGTATTGGTGTCATTAGATGTTTACACAGAACAAAATTTTGATGTTTTTATTAGCCAGATCTCTCTAGAGGAACAGAATTTATAGAGTGAAGAGAGAGCGGGGAGGTGTGTTAGAACAGACTGTAGGCTGTGGTCCGCCTAGAACAACAATGACTGTTTACCAACAGAAGGTCCAGTAGTTGCTCAGTCCGCAAGACTGCATGTCTCAGCTGGTCTTCAGTATACTCTGGAATCCTGGAGAAATAGGTGCTTAGGCCAGTGCAGGAATGGGCTTGCCAGCAAGAGCAAGCAGACAAAGAGAGAGCAAGCTTTCTGCTTCCACGTGATTTATATAAGCTGCCAGCAGAAGGTGTGGCCCGGATTCAAGGTGGTTCTTCCCACCTCAACAGATCTGGATTAGAAAAGGATCTTCCTACTTCAAATGATTTCATTAAGAAAGAAGTCCCAGGGCTGGAGAGATGGCTCAGAGGTTGAGAGCACTGGCTGCTCTTCCAAAGGTTCTGAGTTCAATTCCCAGCAATCACATGATGGCTCACAACCATCTGTAATGAGATCTGGTGCCCTCTTCTGGTGTGCAGCCATACATGCAGGCAGAATGTTGTATACATAATAAATAAATCTAAAAACAAAACAAAATAGAAAGGAAAAAGTCCCTCACAGGTGTGCCCAGTCATTACATTTAGTTAACTCCAGAAGTAATAAAGTTTATAACCATCACAATGTTTATCTCAAACTTAAACTTCACACAAAAATAATTTTAAATGGATTACAAGTCTGAATTAGAAGGGTAAAAATAATAAAGTTTCTTATAGAAAATATCCCCATGGCTGAGGTCCCAAAGTCCAGTTGAAGAGTGGGAGGAGTGAGAATATGAGCAAAGAGGTTAAGACCGTGATGGGACACCTACTGAAACAGTTTACCTGAGCTAATGGGAGCTCACCAACTCCAGCCAGAGAGGGAAGGAACCAGCATAGAATCAAATTAGGCCCTTTGAATGTGGGTGACAGTTGTGTGGCTGGGGCAGACTGAGGGGCCACTGGCAGTGGCACCAGGATTTATCCCTACTGTTTGTACTGGCTTTTGGGGAACCCATTCTCTTTGGAGGGATAACTTGCTCAGCTTAGATATAGTAGGGAGGGACTTGGACCTTCCCCAAAGCAATGTGCCTTACCCTCTCTGAGGAGTGGATGGGGGATAGGGTGGGGCAGAAGGTGGAAGGAATGGGAGAAGGGGAGGGAGTGGGAACTGGGATTGGTATGTAAAATGAAAAGAGACAGCTTGTTTTCTTTTTTAAGAAAAGGAAAGGGAAGGGAAGGGAAGGGAAGGGAAGGGAAGGAAGGAAGGAAGGAAGGAAGGAAGGAAGGAAAGGAAGGAAAGGAAAGGAAAGGAAAGGAAAGGAAAGGAAAGGAAAGGAAAGGAAAGGAAAGGAAAGGAAAGAAAAATGTCCCCATGATCTTGAGAAAAGCAATAATTTCTTAAAGATATCACTAAGGACATGGATAGAGGGCTGGAGATGTGGCTCAGTGGTTAGCAGAATGCACTGCTCTTGTAGAGGACCCAAGCTCTGTTCCCAGCACCCATGTAAGCTGGCTCACAACTGCCTGCGGCTCCAGCTCCAAGGGGATCTGACACCCTCTGGTAACCATGAGTACCAGCACTCAGGAGAACATACCCCCCCCCCCCACAGACACATGATAACAACAATCATAATAGATAAGCCAAATACTAGGAGATAGTTTAATCCATGTAGCTGATACAGTAGTCCTAAATATAGTTTAAAGACTCCAAAGACTCCACACAGACAGTAAAAGAGAAATAATTCAATTAAAACTGGAAAAATACTTTAATATAAACTTAATAAGAGATAGCCAAATGTTTTCTATCAGATTTACCTTTGGCTTCCAATTTGACTTAAACCTAGTCACCTGGGGAACCTCAGCAGAAGAACCGCCCTGATCAGTTTGGCCTGTGGCAAATCTGTCAGGCGTTTTCTTAATTGCTAGTTGATGTAGTAGGTTCCAGTTCATTTCAGTGGTTCCAGCTCTAGGCAGGAGGGTCTGGGCTCTGTAAGAAAGGCAGCTGAACAAACCAGAGGTAGTAAGCAGTAGTTTCTTCTCTCTCTCTCTCTCTCTCTCTCTCTCTCTCCTCTCTCTCTCTCTCTCTCTCTCTCTCTCTCTCTTTCTTTTTTTGGGGGGAGATTTCGAGACAGGGTTTCTCTATAGCTTTGGAGCCTGTCCTGGAACTAGCTCTTGTAGACCAGAGCTGGCCTTGAACTCACAGAGATCCACCTGCCTTTGCCTCCCAAGTGCTGGGATTAAAGGCGTGAGCCACCACCGCCCAGCTAAGCAATAGTTTCTAATTCAAGCTCCTGCCTTGAGTTCTTGCCTTGGCTTCCTTCAATAATGAACGCAACCTGTAAGTTAAACACTTTCCTTTTTTTCCTTACTTGTACTTATGGTTTTTAGCACAGCAACAGAGCCCAAGTTAGAATATCTACTAAGACAGAAAAGAAATCCAATATTATTCATCAATACTGAAAGTATAATGAGACATTATCACATACCCAACAGAAAAACTGTAATTAAAATGACTGACAATATTAAAGATTATGTCTGATGATTGAAAGGGCAAATTGGTTCAGTCTAATTGGGTTGATAAGCAACAGAAAGGAAAATGGCTATTAAAAATGTATGTATACAGATGTCAATAGTAGCTTTATTCAAAGTATGTGACACACTTTAATCCAGATAAAATTAAAATGTAATCTTCTCAGGTTTAAACCACAAATAAAAAGAAGAGCAGCATCAAAAAGGGCTGCACAAAGGGCTGCATGCTTCAGTTCAAGAGAAAGATTGGTAATACATGGAAGAAGCAAGCAAGACCTGGATGGGCACTGTTTATCAACAACCCTGAGAATGGAGGTGAGACTTCCAGATCCAAGCTTATTGAGCCATGTCACGCTCTATTTGAGTAGGACAGCCCACTAATTGTATTTTGGAATTAACTGCTGTGTGCAAAAACAGGGTAGTAGTGGTGGTGTGTGCATATGTGTGCCTGTATGAGCCTATGTGTGGTGTTAGAAGGTCGGGACAAAGAAAGGCCATAGTAGAGCCAATGAGATGCTTGAATACTATGCCTTCAGTTCATTGGTCTCAAGCCATAATGAAGCTGGACTACTTCTAGAGAGCTAGACCTCCACCTGACCTCCTGCCTGTCCATGATGTTCAGCTCTTTGCCCACACACAGTACCAGTGAAAGACAATGTTTATGGAATTCTGGAAGCTCCTGGGTGGGGACCGTCATACCTATCCACATTGGCTGTCTGCCTTACACGGCACCCCCACTGTGACATCTTCTCTAAAAGCAGCAACAACCTCAAACAGAGAATGGAAGGAATGTTTGAGAAGAGATCAACAAGCATAGCCCAGGGCACTGTGGTTAGGCACCCACAGAGCCAGGGTATCCATGGAACTTGGTATCAATGAGTGGCATGAGGTATTCAGGTAAACGTCTGCCTCAACCACACATAGCCTGATTAAACCACCTCCTGTTGGTATGGGGAGAGCCAAAGAAATCTGCCATTTTTAGTAGGAAGAAGTATAGAAAATGTTGTCAGGAAAGAAGTAAAGTGTGTTGCTTTTTCACAAGTAAACAGTCCACAGGAAGCCACAAGACTATTTTAAAATTGCTATTGAAAGTCCAGGAAAGTTGCAGACTACAGTTCCAAAGGGTGAGCTCATAAAACTAAACCTGTTGGGCTCAGCTATTGAAACTACAAACTGTTGTGGAAGAAAACAAAACACGTTTACAAACTGGGAAATTCATGCAAGCAAACACAGGAACCCAGAAGCCCCTACAATGAAATAGGTTGTCCCTCCAGTCCTGCTGTAAGTGCTGTGTAGGGGAGGGATCATCCTCAACACAACTAGGTCCCAGTCTGTTCCATCCATGACCATGTCCCATGCATACCCCATCAATGCCCCCCCACATTATCCTCCTGTAGGCATCCTGAGATGCAATCCTTCTCACAGAAGTGCTAATTCTTTTTTTAAATATCTATTTATTTATTATGTATACACTATTCTGTCTGTGTGTATGCCATTACAGATGGTTGTGAGCCACCATGTGGTTGCTGGGAATTGAACTCAGGACCTTTGGAAGAGCAGGCAATGCTCTTAACCTCTGAGCCATCTCTCCAGCCCCCAGCACTAATTCCTTTAGCAACTTGCTTTCCTATTTTGGCCCGACTTGATAATGTTTGTAGATCACAACTACAATTCCTTCCCAAGCCATTTAGAAGCCCTAATCTATTGTTAGATGAAGTTTTGGGGGGAGGTGATGCAGGTGATGGGGAACCTAATCTCAAAGTTCAAGTGTACCACACTCTAGTGTATTAAATGCGACTGAGGGGGTCATCGGAGAATGTTTCCAGGAACCCAGTGCCTGGGCTGGGACTTGGTTCACAAGGAGAAGAAGGATATTACAGATGCTAGAGCCTCCTTTCCCTATAAAAGTGCCAAGTGGTGAGAGGTTAGAAGATGACCAGGAGGCAGGTGGTGGTGGTGCATGCCTTTAATCCCAGCACTTGGGAGGCAGAGGCAGGCAGATTTCCATGAGGGGGAGGGGGAAGGGGAGAGGGAGGGGAGGGGGAGGGGGAAGGGGAGAGGGAGGGGAGAGGGAGGGGGAGGGGGAGGAGGAGGAGGAGAAGAAGAAGAGGAGAAGGAGGAGGAGGAGAAGAAGAAGAGGAGAAGGAGGAGGAGGAGGAGGAGGAGAAGGAGAAGAAGAAGAAGAAGAAGAAGAAGAAGAAGAAGAAGAAGAAGAAGAAGAAGAAGAAGAAGAAGAAGAAGAAGAAGAAGAAGAAGAAGAAGAAGAAGAAGAAAGGAGAAGGTGTGGATGCGCAACTGACCAAACAGTTTGCAGGGTGCCATGATTTATCTTTCACTCAGCAGTGATAAGGGGATTGATTATACTATACTAAGGGAATGTCTAGGGAAGGATAATTGTACCTTTCAGAGTATAAAGAAGTTGACCCTGAACATAGATTTAAAGGCTCGACTCATTCATTTCCAAAGGCAGGGAAAAAGGAAATACTCAAAACATGGCATCATGAGAACTATGGAGAAGATTCAGGACTATAAGATGATGGAAACAGGAAGTCGTCTCAAGGTAAGAAAGGTTTGAGAGAGATGTAAGGAGGCATTAGTTGACCCAGGAAACTGCAAACATCTGGAACTACTCCAATCAGGGACAGTAGGGAGGCAAATACAGATTCAAAGGGAGTTTTGTGATATTGCTCGGAGGAGAGTCATAGTGATGACTAAGGGAAGCAGAGATGCTGGGAGCTATGCCTAACCACTGGAGGGTGAAATAATACAGAGCCCGATGCCTTCCGGGAGAGCCTCACAGACAGGGCAGACCAAGGATGGAGTGGACTGACCACTCGTTAAAGCCAGCCTGGCACCGCTTGAGCTTCTCAAACCTGCATGCTGTTAGTTCTGACAATGAAGGGGAAGCCAGACTTAGAGCAGGAAAACGTGACGCCCATGCCCTCACCCTGTTGGTACTACCATGTCTTTTCTTCCCCCACTGTACTAAGAACTAGCTACCAAGCATTCGAGTACCAGGGAAGGTCTGTATACATCCTTGTCCCTGAACTTTGAGCAATACTTCTTTGTACACTTCTCCTCTTGTTGATAACATGGATTATCACTTTAGGGTCATACCCACGTGTGAGGCTTCTATGCCCAGTGACAGGGATAAATATATAGAAATAGTTAAGAAAAATCTGATGATCTTGATGGGGACCAGGAGGAAGCTGAGGACCAAGGAAAAGAAATGACAATCGTAAAATTGGGACTAGCAGTGGTGGTTGCAGTGGTAGGATTGGTAGCTGAGACTCAACCACGGAGGACAAGGGTAGTAAAGACAGAAGCACAGATTATGATGGTGGGAGTGAGGATGATGGACGTGTTCACAGAAACGGTGGAGAAGTACCAGCGGAGATGATGAAGTTGGCCGAAACAGGATTCAAGATGGTGGCAATGTGGGAAAAGAAGTGAAATGGAGGAGACAGAGCACTCATGGCAGGGGTCATGAGGGGAGTGGGAGAGTGAACCAGGGATGATAGACGTGATGTCACCGCTTAGGACAAGCCAACGGAGGAGAGGATGGTGGTGTGGTGGGGAAGACAGGACATGGAGGCAAAGGAAAGACGATGGAGGGAGAAAGGGGGATGATGGCACTGGAGTTGTTGGTGGAGGTGGCGGGATGATGACAGTGGTTGCAGGGGAGGTGGGGAAGATGGAGAAAAGAAGAAAGGAGGGAGGGAAGGAAGAAGGGAAACTGTGAAGTAGATGGACAGGGAGGGGTTCCAGTAACATGTGAGCCTTGGACCAGCTTATAAAACTCAAGTAGAGGAGACAGACAGGGCACTCATTCCAAGCTATTGAAATGTTAGTGAGAATTTGAAGGGGAAAATAAGCTGGGTATAGATAACAATGGTTAATTATTTTATTACGTGACTTATTACTTAAAGGAATTATATGTGTACATTAAATAACCTATCCATACATAAGTAACTTGTGTACATGAACAATATATATTAATATGTGTGCTCTTTAGTTGTCAAAACCATTTGAAAGAGACACCACTAAGCTCCGTTTTAAGGGAAAAGCCATCAGAAAAAATAAAAAAGAATCCAAAGTGTACCCCAGAGGAATTATTTACAGATGGCAAAAGAGATTAAAATCTGGAAAATTTTGACACTGACTACATGAAGGTAGAAGGCTAGGAAAGTTTTATAGTGGAAAGATGCTTTATGTTAGAGTTATGGAAATTTTTAGAGTACCTTCATCCAAAAGTTTGCAATGAACAGGTGGCAGGGACCAGTGAAAATATTAGTCACTCAGCAAGATGTTGAAACTATTAAAAAGAATGTCAATTCTGCTCTTTCACACTGTGGTCTCTTTCTTACTCAGAGGATAATAGCACCGTGTCCCGTCTCTGGCTTTTTTCGCTTAGTGATGTAGCCTAGCTTCCTTGTGTGATCTGTGTATCTGGAAAAGTGGTGTAGAGAGCTAGTATGTTAGGATGAAAGCTATAAAACACAAAAATAATAAGACATTTCCTGGAACTCACTGCGTGTGTTCACAGAGACTTCCATCAGCTTTTGCCTTTTTTCTTCTCAGTTTCCAAGGTGCACGGGTAAGCATTTCCTCACCGTGTGTCACTCGCCATCCGACTTTGTGGACGGTATGGTCTGTGACAGGACCCATTCTCAGAGAAAGGAGAAAAACCAGAGGTAAAAGTCCCCAGTGCTTTCTCAGGATCTAGGACTTCCCTCTCCCAGTCAAGAAAACAACCCAAATGAGAGAAGTGTTCCTTAGCTGGAAAGAAAACAATCCAGTTCAGACAAGAGTTCTTGAGCCAGGGAGCGACAGAAACCACGAGAGCTAACATGGTACTGGCTCTCCTCAGCCGGAGCTCAGAAGGTCAGTTATAGGGAGATGAGAGAAAGGGCCCAGAGAGAGCCAGAGGTCAGATCAATCTGCAGAATAGTTATACAGTGACTGGAAGTTCTTCCTGCCATGGCCCTCTCAGTCAGCAGAACATTCCAGACTCCACCAGGAAGGAGGTATGAGGGATCACAGTTACAGCCAGGGAGACCCTGAGTCAGTCATCTGGGGAGACCTTTTCCAACTCCACGAAGCTCTCCATGCCTTTCTGCACCCATTAGAGAGGAAACAAACCAAGGATCCCAATTCTAACACCGGGCGTGGGGGTTGGAGCCACTAGCTACTTCAGTGAGCTCTGAGTGTGTGCAAAACATGAATGCCAACATCCACATAGATTGCATGGCAACTGTTGCTATGCACTGGCACTTACAGGTGCCATAGTTTGAACCACATGGAAGTTCTTTTTTTTCTTTGCGATTGTCTCATCTAGCTCCAAACCTGCTGTACAGCTAGCCTTGAACTAACCTTTCTGCCTCCCGCTCCCAAGAGCCAGGATTATAGGTGTATGACACCACCCCAGCCAAAGCTTCCACTTTTTTTGTGAGACAAAACAAATCCAATTCTAACAAATTCACCCCAAAACCCCTTCTACAATATGTCTGGAATGATCCAAGTGCTTTCTGGTGACCTAAGCTTATCATGTCATTCTCATAGTCATTCTGTGGGAGGGTGGCACTTCCGAGGAAACCAAGGCTCAGAGATGGCAAGCTCTGCTTCAGCTCCTTCCTCCGCTGCTCTCCTTTGTCAGGTCGGCTGGTATCGGGCCAGAGCTGGTTCCCCGCTAACGGTTCACAGAAGCCAGGAAATGACCGCCGCTGAGAAGAGAAGGGGAGATTAATACCCAGTGAGTAGCTACTCTGCTTGATCCATCACACCATCTATGGACTGAATGTCCACGTGGCGAAGCTGAGCGGCTACCTGAAGGAATTAGATCACAATGGTAGAGCCCCAAGGAAACAAATGAGTACCTTTCTTGAGAGAGAGAGAGAATCTCTTCGTCCTGGCCAGTGAAGAGGCAGAAAAGACCACCCTCTGCCAAGCAGGAAGAAGACTGTGTGCCTGTGCCTCTACTTCATCCTTCCAAACCTCCAGACGGCTGTCAGCTCCTCAGTCATGAGTAACCTATCCATACAGCCCTAATTGACTAAGACTCCCTTTTAGGAATGTTACCAAATGAACCCCTTCAGAAGTGAGGGGACAAATGTCCAGGCCTTAGGGACCCTGTTTGTGGTCATTCAGCAAAAAGTGGAAAACCCAGATACAAACCTGAATTCCTCCACCAGCTGGTTCCGCCAACACTCCACAGACGTCACCCCAGGAGGCCAGGCACTCCGTACCTCAGAGCTGTAGCCCACATAGTCTCTTCAGAAACTATCTCTAGAGCTGGGGAAAGCAGTCTCATTGCTACGTGGCTGTGTTTGCAGGTGAGCTTTGTGTCTTCTCCCCTTCTTCCCGGAGAAGCAACAGTAAACAGACTAGGGTTGGAGGGGCAGGGCTTGAGTTGACTCACCCGCTGTGTGATCTTGGGAGAGTTGCTCAAGCTCTCCCTGCCTCAGTTTCCACTCGTGCACAACTTGGACAAAGGGTGTTCCTGTTGTATATACCTTGAAGGGTTGAAAAGATAAATCAAAATAATTAACCAGATAAAGTGTTGAGCAGAATACTATTTCCCAGAAGTCTTAGTAAATATTGTCTATTTCCCCCATTCCAGGAAAGCCCTAGCTGAGCCCTATTCCTCTCCTTTCTGTACCCCAGAATCCTGTTGCTCAACCTGATGACACACCTTCTAGAACATTCTCTTTGGGGCTGAGGGTGTGGCTCAATCGGTAGAGTGCTTGCTCATCAGGTAAGAAGCCCTGGGTTAGACCTTAGCTCCGCATACAATTGTGTTTAGTGTCAAGTGTCTCTAACCCCAACATTTAGGAAGTTGAGGAAGACCAGGTCATTCTTAGATATATAGAGAACTTGAACTAGCCTGGGCTATATGACACTTTGTCTCAGAGAAGCCCAAACAAGGAGAAATGAAGCAATGCCTGCCTCATCTTTGGAAAAGACTGAAGGAGCTCCAGATAAGAACCAGCTGTTTTGAATTTTTAAGCAACAACCTTCCCCATCATGAAATTTCAATACGTTTTTCAAACAGGAGCTAGGCTGGGTCCTCCGATGTGGTGGCCTCACCGACTCTGAGTACTCAGTCTTCCCCACCCCCCAGGGAGGAAGATCATTTGCATGCATAAATTTCTATCTGTGGTTTTTCAGATCAGTACTTCTTTGTGTCCCTCACAGTGCCCTGCACACAGTAGGAGCTCAATAAGTAGGTGTTTGTTTATTGAAGTCCTCCAGAGTCCCTGGATTCACAAACAGAAACCAGAACCCAAGTCTCCTCCCTGGCAGGCCAGGCCTTGGTCCATCTGGGCACACAGATGACCATTCACCGGTCTGTCCCTCTGGGAATAGTGTCCAGGCTCTAAGCGGGGTTGTTTGAAAGGGGCCCATTATCTCCTCTGAGTGGGGCTTCAGATGCTGCTCAGGGAGGGTTTCTTCCTCAACAGCCTCACTTGACCTTTGGGTCTAGCAGGCAGTGGGCAAATCCCAGCGAAGGCCTTCTACCACCTCAGCTCTGTTGGAACTCGTGGGATCTTGAAAAAGCTTAGAACACAGCAACCTTTGGCTCTTTCTGATTGGATAGGGGACTCACATCTGCAAGATCTTGCGGGGAGGAACCTAATGAATACGATATCAGGGTCAGTTCTCGCTATGTCTCTCCATCATAGCAGAGGCCGTAGATAGTCAGTTCCCCTAAGTTGTAGCAAGTGTTGACAGATGGGTGTGAGCACCTGAGAGAGGCATGCATGCACACCACCAGCTCCCTGCTGGATCACATTCAACCTCTGCAGACAGGGGCACCTGGGAAGTGAAGGGGCTGCTGACCCAGAACCGTGCAGCCCATTGAGTTGCAAGGGTAGTAGAGGTGACAGGTGACAGAGCCGGGTGCTGATGGGGGAAGAGACCTAACAGAAAGACCAGAACTCCTGAAGCTTGCAGACCAATTGGTATCATGTGTTGCTTTTCGTCTCTCATCCCAAACTTTAAACATCTTCTAAATGTCATTTAACATGGTCCACACAGTGCCCGGGACTGTGATCCCATTAAAGCTGTTATAATCGTCAAGGATTTGGGTTCAGTGGGGGTGGTGAAGGATCTTGCTGCCAAGCCTGGGGACCTGAGTTCAAGACCCTCCAGGACCCACAAGGTAGGAGAGAGGACTGATTACTGAAAGTTGTCTCCAACCTCCGCCGATGTGGCATGTACACATACAGAAACAAATTAAAATAAAAAAAATTAGGAAGTTAAAAAGTTTAGGCTCAAGGACAAAAAGATTCTAGTTTCAGATTCAGACTTCCATTTATTAAACAACCTTGGACTATTTCATTTTCTTGTTTGGAAAGCATCAATCATACTACCAGAAAAAAATGGACAGGAACAGATTGAGAGGGAGCACCCAGCGAGCACCCAGCAAGTACTGGCTGTCATGGTACCAAATGCTAAGAGAGGGAAATGCACAGTTGACATGGGGCGTCATTGAAGATGTGTGAGCAGGAGAGAAATGTGAACCCAGTCAGATCAAGGTACACGATGAGAATGGAGTTCATGGGTGGAGGATTCAGCCTGTGGTTTTAAGCTCAGATAGCCCCAACCCCAGAGCCTCCGATCCTGCCTTCCCCACCCCCACCCATTCCCAGCCTACTCAGCTTTGTGGCTCAGGATCCTGCAGCCTGAAACCTTGCCTGAAGGAGCTGAGCAAAAAATAACAAGACTCAGCGAGAAATAGTGTATCTGCCCTGGTTTCCAATGAGGTGCTGGTTTTCCTCCTGGTCTGGAGTGGGTGCCTGGTGTTGCACACTGCTTCACTCTTTTCTTGGGTCCCTCTGTGGTACTTTGTCCCTTCCCGTGAAGGAGATCTATGGAGAACTTGCAAACGCCTACCCTTCTCAGAGCACCTGTCTGGTTTAATTTATAGGGAAGGAACGCCGAGGCGCTTGATAAATGGATGCTACCAGTAGAACCAAGTGGACGGATGAACGCACCCTGCATCCCAAGTAGGTGGAAGTTAGGTGCCGGGTAAAATGGGAACTTGGGCACAGGAATGCCTTGCTTGCTGCTTTTCTTTGGTAAATGGGTCCTTGGTGTGTATGGGGTGGGGGGTTATGAGTATAAACAGGAGGGAGGACGTACGAGGTAAGGCTGTTGCCGATGTAACACCCACCACCACTCCACACCTGCATACACACACCCGCAAACCCCAGGCACAAACTGCTTGTCAGAGAAAGGCTGGCCAAGGTGTGTCCTGGGGTTGCCCAGGTCTGTAAGAAAACTGGTGAGAGGCAGGGCACCTATATTCACCTCTGCCTATCCCGGCCACCCAGATCTGCTGCAAAGGTGACCATAACTGGGCCACTTTTAGCAGCTCTGGGAGTGGCTGTGGTCCCCGACCACACCCAGAATGCCTCTCTCTCTCTCTCTCTCTCTCTCTTCTCTCTCCCAACAAGCCCCAGTCTTCAGGCTGGAGGCCTGTTCTTAAGAGCAGACTCCAGCAGAGCTGGGGCGCCAGCTCCGGGGAAAAGGCTCTGAGTCCACCGAGTCCGCGCCTGGCAGCACGTCCCCTTAAGGGCGTGGTTCAGACACTCGGCTCCTCAACCCCAGCCTGCAGGACCCTGGGAGGTCTGAGTTCAGGGCAGCATCAGAAGAGAAGGAGCCGGACAAGGGCAGGCTTTGTGCTCCACGGCGGGACTGTGAGTCCCCTGACAGGGTCCTAGCCCTGCCCTGCAGATTCCTGTGGTGTATCCTGGCAGCCTTGGCCACACCACAGTCCGCGACTGCTCCTTTCTCCCTGAGCAGAAGAAGAGCCGAGAGGGGAATGAAGCGCTCTGATCTCCCTGTACTCTGGGCATACTCTTGCTTTCTGGGAAGGCAAAAGTAGGGACCCGTTTTGCAGTCAGAAGGCCTATTGATGCTGCTGGCTTCTTCCTTCTTGTCCCAGCCCAGTCTCCCAATGACCCTCCTCCGGAGTGAGGGTCTTCACACCTGACATTCCTCAGCGCCTCTAAAGATGAGCCGGTGAGGACTCTGAGAGCTGATCTCGCTGCAGGAGTGAGGGGACTAAAATCTAAATTGCTCACACTGAGAGCCCCTACCCAGTACTCCAGAGATCCACGGCTATATCCTGGCTCTGGACACCACACGGTTCAATATGATCTTGGGAAGGGAGTAGCTAGTCTGTTGCCTGGAAGTCTGACTCTGAAGGAAAATGTCCATAGAGCAGTGCTTGACCTTTCAGGAGGGCAATTTGGAGACACGTGGTAAAGTCTTAACTCCCTCCCCCGTTTCGGCCAGTCATTTCAAGGAACTTATCCTCAAAAGTCAGTTATTAAAGTTCACAGAAATAATTCCCCACAGAGGCTGGCAGTAGACCGCGGTGTAGACTTACAAATCGTAGGCTCCGAAAAGGTATCAGATACCCTGTGAAGTGGGAAAGCAGAGGGCACAACACATGTTTTCTGTTGAAGATCTCTCGCTGATCCCAGCGATGACAGTCGTCCAGAAAGCTGATGATAAGAGCTGAAGCCGGGAAGCCGAGATGCATCGTACCTAGTAACACAACCCCAGCGTTTTCTCAACGATAAAGGGCATGATCCTGGCTGACATACCACATATGATTTAGAGAGAAAGTTTTAGAAAGGAAAGAACAAGAAAATAGAAGACAGAGCAGGAAAACTAGATGCATAAGGCAAATATGGTGGCCACTTTGCTTTCCTAAAAAATAAAATAACGAAAACAAGCAAACAAGCAAAACCTTATAGGGGCTGGAGAGATGGCTCAAAACACCTGCTGCTCTTCCAGAGGTCCTGAGTTTGGTTCCCAGCATCCAAGCCTGGCTGCTTATCACTACCTGTAACATCCAGGGAATCGGATGCTGTCCTCTGGCCTCCAGGGACACCTGCGATACACACCATACAGTCCCACCCCCACACAGACATTAATAAAAATAAACTTCATAAAAACAAGGTGGATAAAGGGCACACAGTGAGCATTAGTAATTATTCTAAGTCTAAGCTCAGCATTTAAAAGAACGTGCCCGACATTTGGCTTTCAAAGTAGCTACTTGAAAGAAAAAGTGATGGAATTACAAGAAACAGACATCCATACACATGACACGTGGTGTTTAAAGCAAAAACAAACAAACAAACAAAAAATAACTGAAAGAAACGGGCTGGAAATAAATTACTGAAAAAGAAATTTCCACAAATACTAATCAAGACAGAGGGGCTGATGAGAGAGGGTGGAGGAAGGGCAGACCTGAGTCAAGCACAGTATATGCTTGTTTGGAAATGTTACAGTGAATATTTGTGTTTATAATTTATATACACCAGTAACAACAACAATAATAAGGGAATACTAACCAAGACAATTTTGTGCCTATATAAAAGTTGAAGATAGACAGCATATTCAGAATATGAAGAACTACATAATTATAAAAGCAATTCAATGGGAAGCTATAAGAGTTGTAAACATCTATACATAATAATTTCAATATCCAGATTAGCAAAACAGAAAGTCATAAGCATGATGGTAGAACTCAACGAGAAAGCACTCCTAGCATGTGTGCGGTCATGGGTCTGAGTCCTAGCACCACCAAGAAAGTTTTCAAAAGGAAAAAAGTGATGATGAGAGACTTCGTTATATTACCCCTCTCTCAGTAATCGAGATAGCAGATAAACAATTAGCAAAGACATAGAGTATTTGAGGACCAGGACTGCTGTGGATAGATATAAAACAATGGACCCATCATTTAGAGGAATGCTTCCCAAGAACATAGAAATCTTTGCAGACACATCATAATAAAAAACAGAATTGGTGTCATAAAAACTGAATTTTGGGGCAGTTAAGCTAGAAATGAGGAATTACAGTGAGGGGCTGGGAGACGGCTCAGCAGTTGAGAGTCCAGACCCCAGCACCCACATCAGGTGGCCCACAACCGCTGTGACCACCGCTCCAGGACACCCCACACCCTCTTCTGGCCTGCAATGGCTCTCGCATTCGAGGGGCAACCCTTCCCCTCCACATCTATACTTAATTTCATAATTTAAAAAAAAAAACAAAGCTAAAAAGGAACTCTATGAGTATAACATCACACGTTTTGTAAATTTTATAACAAACTGCTGTATAATTCATGGGTTCAAGTATAACCCAACATTAAAGGAAAATCAGAAATTTAGCTAGGCCTGAGTGCTGATAAAAATTCCATGTTTCAAAACTTACAGATAGTCTCTCCCCTCCTTTTCCTTCCCTTCCTCCCTTTCCTGTTCTGACTTTCAGTCCTGACTCAGCTAGACCTGCAAGTCAGCAGGTTTGAGGGATCCTCCCGCCTCCCACTAGCCTAGCATGGGGATTGCAGGGATTATACTCCATCATGCCCAGCGTTGTGCATGGGTGCAGGGGAGCCACAGTCAGGTCCCCACACTTACCCTGCAACCACTTCACCAGCTGAGCCGTCTCCCTAACCCCTACAGTTCTGTCTCTGAGAGAAGCACTGTCCGCTTTTTAAATGAAGGTAGAAAGTGGAAATGAGGAGTTTGGAAATAACCAAGATATGAGGACCTCTCCTTGGTGCCAGTCCACGGAGAGACCTACTGCTTCCTCTTAGCCCTGGGACACCGTCAGCACATCTGCCACAATTCCATCTTACATCTAAGAAGAAGTTCAAGGGCAAAAATGAAAGAGCTCAAGAAAGACGTACTTCTTTTTTATCTGGCTGGACAAGGCCATGCCGTGGGATAGTGCCACCGGGACTTAGAAGCCTGGCAGCTGTCCATTCAAGTTCTTACCCACAGCAAGGATACCCAATATAATGTAGCCGACTTGACAACAGTTGTAAACTAAAGATCCCCATAAGCAGCCACATCTGTCTTGAAGATTTTACAAAGCCAATAGGTGGAGCAGAATTCTGTGACTGTGGAGAATTGGTGTCACATTTCTAGAGCCAGAATCACCTTGGGCTATCTTGAGCGCCATTAATTGCCATCTATTGCCCACCTTGTGTGTCTGACCTAACATAACCTTTTCAGCTACCAGGTAAAACCCTCGGAATGTGACTTAGCAGGCCACTAGCTCCCACCAATCCAGAGCTAAGAATGACCTCCGGTAGCCCCTGAAACCCAGAGTACAGGTTTCTAGCTTCACCATAGCTTGCCTGCCTACTGCCCCACCAACCATTTGATAAGTGCCTTGATTTCTAACTTCCTTTTGTTCTGCTACTACGAAAGTCTGTACCACAGCTTCCCCAGTGGAACATGTCATTTAGAGCAACTCGAATCGGGGTTCCTGGTCTGTGATCACTCATATTGTGGCTCAGAATAAACTGAGCTGTGCATTTTGTAGACACAATGAACTCTGACAACACCCAGCACAAATGCTCCCCACACACCATAGACACCCCCCAAACCCTGCCCCCATCAATTATTACCAAGCCAGTGAATTATTCATTGGCTGAAATGTTTATTAAAAAGCCTCATTTGAAAGCGATCTTTGCCTTCTTGGCTTCGTTTTACGGCGTGGGCTGACATTTCTGTGTTTTTACAGCCAGATTACATTTAGAATCTGACCACCTTCAGAAAATAGCTTTTTGTGAATCTAAAAACTCTCACGCTCTCCGTTTCAATGACTGGGAAGTGACATTTCTCTAAATGGCTTCTTTAAATGCAGATATGAATCACTCTTACTAGCGACAGAAATACTTAAGCAACTAACCGATTAAAAGTTATTTGCAGATTGTAGTGTGCTAAATTTACCCCGAGAATCAACTCATGTCGCCAAATATGGGTTTCTTTATAGTACTGAAAAAATAGTTATTTTTAAATTTAATATAACCCAAATGTCAATGGTTCCTTCTCCCCTCCCCATGTCCTCTTTAGCAATGACAAGGGAATAAAATTTGCTTTGTGTAGTTGAATTAATAGTGTATAAAATTTGGAAAACAAATGGAAAAATCTTCCCCCCAAAAAAGTAGGCATTTTTGTGGCTTTCTTTCTTTTTTCCCTGTATTCTTTTCGTTGTTCCTGTTGCCGCTCATTTGCAAATGCGTTTTTCTTACATGACTTACCGCCTTACGTCTGTTCTCGTGCCCACTCCAGTCTCTTCTCTTCTTTCTTTGCTGCTCACCTTCTTTCTTTCATTTTGGTCTTGGCTGTGTGAGAGACAGGGTCTCTTTCTATATTTAGTTCAGGCAGGCATGGAACTCACTATGTAACCTGGCTGGCTTCAGACTTGCAGTCAGTCTTCTGCCTCTGCCTCCAAGGACTCGGTTTGTAGGCCTGGCTCCCGTCCTTAATTTTACAAGTGCTCCCCACCTGCACCTCTCAGGGGTGTGTGTGCTGTGCCTGCCATCTTGCCTGTAGTCTACTCTGGGGCATGGAATGAATATATATTCTCATATATTCTCATATATTACAACCCGACTGCAGTTTCCCCTCCCTCCCCTATTCCTCCCCACCCCCCACACATTCCTTCTCCCCTCCCAGATCCAGACCTCCTCCTTTCTCTCCAGAAAAGGGCAGGACTCCTAGGGCTATCAATCAAGTATGGTACACGTTATAATAAAACTAGGCACATCCCCTCATATTAAGGCTGGACAAGGCAACCCATTTGGAAGGAAAGGATCCCAAAAGCAGGCAAAAGAGTAAGAGGCAGCCCACACTCCCACTTTTAGTGGTCTGACAAGAACCTCAAGCTGTATGTATAACTGTAACATACATGCAGAGGATGAAGGTCAGACCCATACAGGCTCCCTGATTGTCCATTCAGTCTCTATCAGCCCTATGGGCCCTGGTTAGTTGATTATGTGGGCCATTTTCTAGTGGTGTCTTGATCTCTCCCCCTCCCCCAGCTCCTGCAACCCTTCCTCGCTGTCCTCTGCAGGATTCCCTAATCTCTGATTTGTTTTGGGTCTTTGCATCTGCTTCCATCAGTTGCTTGAGGAAGCCTCTCTAATGCCAATTATGCTAGACACCGGTCTGGTTACATGACGGGTTCAGGTTCTGTATCCCATTACTAGGAGTCTTCGCTAGGGTCACCCTTGTGATTTCCTGGGAGTTTCCTGTACATTAGGTTTCTTCCCTGTCCCTGAAATGCCCCACCACCCCACCAATTCCAGTCACCTATCTAGTACTCTTTCCCTCCATCTCCCCTACCTAATCCCCCCTGTTCCTGTTCCACCCACCCCCAATACACGTGGGCACAAAACCTAATATATCTCCACTTCCCAGGGAGTTCCATGCGCTCCCCCCTGAGTCCTTCTTGTTACTTAGCTCCGTTAGGTCTGTGGATTGTAGCATGGTTATCTTTTATTTTACAGCTAATATCCACTTTTTTTTTAAAGATTTATTTATTTATTATGTACACAACATTCTGCCTTGATGTATGCCCGCACGCCAGAGGAGGGCGCCAGATCTCAGTACAGATGGTTGTGAGCCACCATGTGGTTGCTGGGAATTGAACTCAGGACCTCTGGAAGAACAGCCAGTGCTCTTAACCTCTGAGCCATCCCTCCAGCCCCTAATATCCACTTTTAAGCACGTACCATATTTGTCTTTCTGGGTCTGGGTTACCTCACTCAAGATGATTTTTTTTTTCCAGTTCCATCCATTTGCCTGCAAATTTCATGGTTTTTTTTTTTTTTTTTTTTCCACTAAGTGATACTGCCCATCTTGACGTAGTTCTTCCTGGAAGGGCGCTGTCAGTGCTTCGTACAGCATTTCTCAGTAATCTTTGCTGAGTTTATCAGTGAGCAAGGACGGAACTGTGGAAATGGCTCAGTGGATAAAACACTTGCTATACAGGCAAGAGGACCTGGGTTCGGATCCCCAGAACCCATGTGAAGCTGCCCTAAACCAACAACCCTGATGTTCTAACAGTAAGATAGGAGGAAGAGGCTGAGAAAGCCTGTGGGCTAGCTTGCCTGGCCTCATGCAGAGGCAAACAATGAGAACCCTATCTCCCAGCAGGTGGAAGGCAAGGACCGACACCCAAGGTTTTCCTTTGATTTCCACATGCATTGTAGCCCATGCAGACCCACGTTCACACACATGGATATATACACATGTGTCATACACACAAACACACAGATGGATCCGGGGGAGAACACTCAACCTTTAGAATTCCCACTTAGCGTCTAAGAGCAGATCCTGTGACATTTCTATACCAGCTGATCTGCTACTAAGGTGGAAAAGCCAAGCTGCTCTGGACCCAGGTCCCACAGCCAGAGTCACCTAGCTGGGACTGACCCATAGTTTTGTTCATCTAGTCTCCAGCCCCTAACAAAGCTGTGTGACAAGTGCCTTGGGAATGGCAAGGCTTCTCTTCTGATGGTCACGAAACCGGTCGGGCCCTTTATAGGGCCTGGCTCTGGAGCCACGGATCCTGCTGGTCCTCATCGCTTTTTTCAGGCTGCTCGTCACTGTGTCTCTCAAACGTCTCTTTCCATGAGTTCCAAGCTGTCCCAACATTACCAGTTGCCAGGGGCAGTTTAGTCTGTCCATATATTGCTTCATATATCAGGCCAGTGGTTTGACAAGTTGGTTATTTTCCTCAAGACTACAATAGTTTTCTATGCGGGGCAGGGGGTAATTTTGATTGCATTTTACCTATCTAGTGTTTATATGCACATGTAGACATGTGTGGAGGCTGGAGGATAATTTTAAGAAGTGGATTCTCTCCTTCCACCATGTAGATCCTGGAGCCCTCACTCCATGCATCATGTGGATCCTGGGCATGGAACTCAGGTCATTGGGCTTGGCAGCAGATGCCTTTCAGTAAAGGCACCTTGAGCTGTCTTCCTGACCCTAAAATTGCTTTCTTCAAAAATACTAACAAGGCACCATACCCTGCTCGGAACCTGTGGCCCCACCTCAGAGTCAATTGCAAAGAATTCTAAGCATTAGCATCACCCAACCACAGATAGCTTTAGTTCTGAAAGTCAGTCAGAGACAGTTTCATCATGCTTTTGCAGCCAAAGAGCAACCACCATGCTCTAGTAACCACACCTTCAACGCTCAAGATCAATATCAGTCAAGATCAATCCCCAAATATCCATATGCCCCAAATTCCATTAATATGTAACTCAAGACTCTCTAAGCCTTTTCTTTGTTCAGAGCACTTGAAGAGAGAAAGGGGGGAGGGAGGGAGAGAGAGCGCTCTTCAGGTTTCCTTAGCACCCTTTCCCCCTGGCCTCCGCCACAGTTCTATGTTCTGGGGTTTACTCGAAGAACATAACTGGGTATCTGTGCAAAGATTAAGCATCAGCAGGACATGGTGGAGAAGCAATATGGGGAGTCTGAATCCCCATCGAACAGTAAGTGCTGACTCGCAAGGACAGAGACATGGGAACAGCGTTTCATGCTGCCAGAGGAAAAAATTTTACTTAAGTCTTCTTCTTTGTTGGAGAGAAGTCTGCTGTTGGGTTTTCGTGTGTGTGTGTGTGTGTGTCTGTGTGTGTGTGTGTGTGTAGGCTAGAGGTTAGCATCAGATGTCTTTTTTTGTCTCTTTCTACCTTGTTTTTTGAGACAGGGTCATTCGCTGAACCCAGAGCTAGTGGAGTCTTATGAGGCAGCAGGTCAGTGACCCCAGGCATCTGCCTGCCTCCTCGCCAGTGCTGTGGTTGTGCCCTGCTATAGCCTGATTGTCTTTACGGGAGTCCTAGAACTAGAACTCAGGTCCCCATGCTTGCATTTTGAACCCTTTATGGACCAAACCACCTCTCCAGCCTTCCTATTGGGTTTTGAGTTCCACTATTGGCTTTGGGAGACAAAACCTTGAGAACCACGGGGTGTCCTAATCAAATCAAGAGTTAGGTGTCCCTCAAGTGTACATCAAATAACAGAATTATTATAATTTTGTCACCTTGACAGTGGTTGGCCAGAAAGAGAGAACAACTCAGCAGAGATTGTATCATGGACTCATGCCTACAGGGCTGGCAGGAGGCCAAAGAAGATACTCTCATTGATTCCCTGTCCACTCTCCTCTCTGTAAACTCATCCAACTGGAATGTACCATTCTCTTCCTAGACCAGTTCTGTCCTGACCCATTTCTCCCCATGAGAAGGGCCAAAACGTCACCTCCCAAACCCCAACATTCAGAGATGTTCACTAGAGGTCCCCACGAGGAGAAGGAAGTCACACTGTACTAACTCCATATAATAATATTCTCTCCCTCTTTTGTTTTTGGTTTCTTTTTTATTGTTTTTATTGAGCTATATGTTTTTCTCTGCTCCCCTCCCTGCCTCTCCCCTCCCCTTCTACCGTCTCCCATGGTCCCCATGCTCCCAATTTACTCAAGAGAGCTTGTCTTTTTCTATTTCCCTCTACTTTGGTTTCTTGAGGCAAAGTCTCACTATGTAACATGAACTGACTTCAAATTCATAGTCCTCCTGCCCCAGCCTCCTGAATGTGGAGATTACGTGTGTACCACTAGCCCTGGCATCTATATAATATTCTCAAATCCTTTTTTATTCATGTTTTTCTTCTCCCAGCTCCTAGCAGGGCTGCCTAGAACCTCTTCTGCCCCTCCCTCTCATATACTTGTTTCTGTACCCCCATCCCTCAGCACCCGCTGCTCCTTATGTGGTATGGCACATGTCTAAAGGAAATCAATGCCAGAGCCCATCAGAGGTGCTGACCCAACCTTTCCTGGCAAGACCTGAAACCTCTCCAGTGGCCTCTGATAAGAAGCCAGAACTAGCTTCCTGTATGGCCCCAAGAAGAACATATTGACTTCTGGGATACATTTTCTCTCCTCAATCCAGCCTCTGGAGAAAGTCCCCAGGGGTTCTCTCCCATCACAGAGAAAGCCTTGCATCTGACTGAGAAGCTCAGCGTTTTGTCATTCTAAAAGGTTAAGAACACATCCCAGGAGAGGCCAATTTTTAAAAAATTTTACCTCTGCCATAGTAAGTTTAATATAAAATGTGATCACAAATGAAGAATAAGGTTCAATTATAAGGACTGTTCACAATTTATAACAATAGAAATATGTTTTATCAATAGATTAGGTTGTATAAATCACATCACAATCCTATAACATAATAAGGTACTTTATAAATAAAAGATATTAAGTGGAGTTTGTGAAAAGAGAAATTATAGGAATTTCACCTAACATTTTATTTAAGACCGCTTCAAGCAAAGAGAAGAGTTGAATCATGCAATGAACACCAGCACATCCCTTACCTAGATCCTCGCTCCTCTGCTAGGTTCACACCAGGGTGTGTGTTTTGCCCAACAGCACACATCCCACTCCCTAGCAACTGCCAGCTACGTGACACCCAAGACCTCACTATTGCTCGCATCGTAAGGTCACACACAGTTATTCCGCCTTCTCCCACTGTCCCAAAAATGACTGCACAACTCCGGGTTTGTCTGTTTGTTTTTGAAGTCCAGCATCTGGTCAAAGACCATGAGATTCTCTCTCTCTCTCTCTCTCTCTCTCTCTCTCTCTCTCTCTCTCTCTCTCTCTCTCTCTCTCTCTCTCTCTGGGATGGGCTTGTATCTTGTTCCAATTGCTCTTGTCTAGAACAGTCCTCACACTCTCCATGTTACTCTAGTTTGGGCTTGTTTTGCCCAAATCTCCACAGTCTGGGTGTGTGATTGCTTCTTCATGATTAGGTTTAGGGTAAACATTTTGGCAAGCACTAGACAGCGCTGTGCCCTTTGTCACATCAGCAGGTACATCGTGTCAAGTTGTCCTATTGTCGGTGGTAAAGTGTTAGCGCCTTTCCATAGGCAACTCTTTCTTATTGAAAAACTTTTCATAGAGTGCATTCTGACCATGATTTTCCTTTCCCTTCCAGATCCTCCCCACCTCTCTGCCCATCCAACTTCATGTTCTCTTACTTTCACCCCTTCAAACGAAGACAAAAACCAAACAAGGGTCAGGGCCAGTTTCCAGGAGTAGCAACATAGCACAAAATAAACTCAATGGTATTTTCTGTGGACTTTTTGTTTGATTTTGTTTTATTTCTGCATTTTTGTGCATTGTTGGTCTTGTATCATCATTTTGATTTTGTTTGGGGGAGTGTGTGTGTGTGTGTGTGTGTGTAGTGTGTCCCTGGGTAACTCCTGCCAGACCTCTCTAAGGCGGAAACACTTTAACCCTCTGTTCTCCTCAGCCGACAAACAGGCTCCAGGTGACACTCCAGAAGGGTGTGGGCACCGTTTCCCCCAGAAACTTCTTGCCTAACACATTGCTTGATGATCTCTGTCTGACTGGCAGCCAGATATGCTGTAGCAACATTAAGAGCAAGTTGGATGTGGTGGTGCCGGCAACCCCAAATCCAGAGAGGTGGACAGAGACAAGTGAAGCCCTGGAGCTCATTGGTCAACTAGTCTAGCCAATCAGTGAGCTTCAGGTTAAGTTAGAGACCTCATCTCAACAAATAGGTGGAAAGCAATCGAAGGAAACACTAGTGTGGACCTGTGGCCTCCACATGCACGAGCACACACACAGATGTGCGCCTGCACACGCATGTGCACACATCCACCCACACATGAGTATCACACACACCCTCGTCGCAGTGGTTCAGATGAGAAGGTTCCCCCATGGGTTCTGATATTTGAACACACGGTCCCCAGTTGATGGCACTGTTTGGAGAGGTGTAGGATGCTTGGCCTTGTTGTAGGACGTACATCACTGGGGTGGGCTTTGGGTGCTTAAAGCCTCTCCCTCTGTGAGGTTTGTTCTCTTGGCTTTGTGCTCGCGCCACTGTTACAAACGGTAACCCTCCAGAACTGTAAGCCAAAATAAACGCTGTCTTCTCGAAGTTGCCTTGGTCACAGTGTTTACTCACAGAAAAGTACTATTGCTGCTGCTGCTACTACTAGTACTAACATACACACACACACACACAACACTATTACATTTTTTAAAAAATGAAAGCAGAAATCTACATGCTATTTGACTTGACTGATAATGTGTAGAAGCTGATTTCTACCAGCCAGTTAAAATCTGATCGGTAAGTCTTCGGGAGTTTGTAAAGTCATTAGTTTACAGTATTGGTTGCTTAGAATCGCCTACTTCAGGAAGATTTACAAGCAGATCTGGTGAACATGGCAAATCAGAACTTTGTCCTTGGGCTTGATTTTCCAGCACATCACTGATTGTGTGTGTGTGTGTGTGTGTGTGTGTGTGTACACATATATATTGCACATCCACGTCAACACTTCTAAAATCTAGGAAATATATCAACATGATGATGTAAGAATATGGCTGATTGTCATTTTCAACTTTGTCCTTTCTTCTTCTATTTGCTCAGAATTTCTTAATAATCATGTGTTAATTTCATAATAGAAACTCTCAAAAGTGGTGTTCTTTCTTTCTCTTGGTGACACTGTGCCAGTATCTACACCCATGATGAGCCCACACCAGTGAGGCTTCTCTTCCTCTTTAAGGCATCAGTAGGGCACAAGCGATCAGGGATCTCAAGGTGATGGCTAGGGAGGTGTTTCCACCTCCTCACAAGTTCTAATCTCTTATCCCTAAACTAATACAAGTGGTCCAGGCAGAGCTGAAGGTGAGTGTAACAGAGAAAACAATGTAGGCTGTGGCTTGGGCATCGCTGGGAAAGGGGCACTTGGTCCTAGGGGCTCAGGGCAGCAGCCAAGTGTGTTCTCAAGCAGCACACAGATTATCAGAGCCAAGGATCCAGAAATGACTTCCAAGAGGACAAGTCGGAATTTTCTAGGTAAGATCCATCCAGAGTCTCCAGGTCTCTCTAGTTAAGACAGCCTGAGATCTATACACTCAGGGTCAAACAGGAGCCCTCCTGGGAGGCAGGTTATTGACCAAAGGCCCCAAAGTCAGTCTTTGGTTATTGTCTTCATCTGCTTTCTGTTGCTGTGATAGGATATTTGACAGCAGGGAACTGATAAAGAAGAGGGGTTTGGTGCATAGTTCTAGAAACCCGGAACACAGGCACATGGTGCCGGTACCTGCTCAGCATCTAGCGAGGGCCTCATGCTGAATGACAAGAGACTGTCACATGCGAGCAGGAGACGGCTCGGTGTCATAACAACCCATCCTGCAATAACTCACCCATCCTTTATACACAAATGGCAAGTCTGCCTGTGAAAGACTCCCAGCAGCACTGCTGCCCTGGGCACCGGGTTCCCAGGAACTGAAATTTGGGAGAAGCATTTAAACCAAAGCAGTTACCGGTACCCAAATGTTCCAGGGAGTGGGGAGGAGAACCTGTGACTGGTGATCTGAATGTTCCAGGTGCATGCCCTCTGGTATTGATAATTGGCCACACGTGTCCTCGTGACAAATGATGGCCAAAGTCTCAAATGCATCCAAGCCAAATGGTCTGTCTTACTTCTTAATCAACATCTATTTAAATAAAAACCTTTGGCATATGGACCCTTGGAAATTAGTGGAAGGGTTGCTTATTCTAGGTGCTAAGGGTGGAGCCTAGGACCTCATGCGTGCTACAGAAGCACTCTGCTCGTCTTGTGGCTGGCATTTTCAAGAAGGAAATGATTAAGAGCCCGGAGGAGCGAGGTGAGCTGCCAGGGCCCACTACCACTAAGTTTGCCCCATATGGTGGCCTGCCCAGCCCCTTAGAGAGCCTTTGCAGGGCCCCTGGAGAAGGGAGTTAGAAGAAGGTAGGGTCTCCATGGGAAGAGACCACCTGCCAGGTGATGCTGAACAAACTCCTCCCTTCCCTCCTGTGCATCTCTGATCCTCCAGCCTATGAAGAAGCCAGGCACGGGGTGGCGGCACTATGGAGTCTTCAGCGCATCTCCTCTCTGCTTGCTCTTCTAAGGTTTCTGCTTTGGGAACACCAATCAATTTGACTTTCTATTCTAACTACTTCATCTTTCATCTAAACGTCGGAGAATATGAAGTGATGGGTCCCCGGAGAGACCTTGTTTCGCCTGCCAAACCACAAAGGCTGTTACAGGACTAGATGTAAGTGGCAGCTTTAATCTCCCGGTGACAGCCATCAGAGATGCATGCGGTCAAGTGCCCATTCAACCCCATAGTCTCACGAACATCATTTCAAGCCTCAGTCAGGTGGGATGCATCTCCCTTCAGTGAGTTTCCAAGGCTCTTGCTGAGCCCTGGGACATCACTAATGCCAGTAAGGACAGTTCAAGCTCTCTGGATGTTTGTTGTGTGCTGGTTGCTGTTCCTTATACTTTCCTTGCATTTATGATTCCATCTTTATTATAACTCCACAAAGTTGTTAATGTTCCCATTTCACAGGAAGAAAGGGGAGCACAGAAGGGCTGGTAAAATGACGTTCAAACCCTAGCGTTCCCTCTCCCGGCTGGTTTATTCTGATACACAATGACACAGTTTCTAGTTAATAAAATTAAAACACTTTGGAACATTTATTATAAAATAGCAGTGTTGCTGATGAGTCAAGGTAGTAATTTTAATTGTTAACTGTGGGGATTCCTATTCTTTGTTTAATTGTTAACTGTGGGGATTCCTATTCTTTGTTTAATTGTTAACTGTGGGGATTCCTATTCTTTGTTTAATTGTTAACTGTGGGGATTCCTATTCTTTGTTTAATTGTTAACTGTGGGGATTCCTATTCTTTGGATCTTTTTTTTTTTAAACCTTCATGTTCATTGCCTGGGTGTCATTTTTGCCTCAGAGGAAGGATAATGAAGCAGAATGACTCAGAATAAAGAATGCTGGTCAATTTCCAGGACCCACGTAATAGAAAGAAAGAATCAACTCCCACAAGCTGGTCCCTCACCTCTGCATACACACTGGGGCAAGTGTGCTCTGTGTGCCTATGCACAGCGAACAAAAGAGATAGATATGAAAAGTTAAACCTACAAGATTGAGGAGGTGGCAATGACTCCCAACAGGGACAATTGAGTAAAGTATTCAAGCATGTGTCACCTTCAGGAGCCAAAAGGACCTGTAGGGCAGGAAAGAACCTGGGTGGGCAGAGGTGGCCCTAAGGTCAGGGATATGAATACTGACCAATAAAGGCCACTTTATACAAGGACCACACTGAAGGGACACATCTCCCCACCCCATCCCTGTGGCAGAACCACAGAAGAAGCTGGAGGAACCCAGAGTTGACTGGGAGAGCTGCCACCCAACACCAGCCAAGGACATGGGACAGTAAAAAGTCACAGAAAACCAAGCCACTCTCTTCTTTTCTCCTTTGACACCTTGAGATTTGTATCCTGTGCCCACTTGGAGGAATGTGATTTTGAGAATATGGAATATGTTGCTCTCAGGCCAGAGAAGTGATTATGCCATCGAAGGCAGAACCTGTGATCCCAAAACTTCGGAGATGGAGGCAGAAGGATCAGGAATTCAAGATCATCTTCAGCGATCTGCCAAGTCTGAGGCTAGCCTGGGCTATATGAGATCCTGCCTTAAAAAACAAGATTGCTAATTGAGGTCTGTAAGAGTCTCAGCAACTTGGCTAAGACTAGTTTCCTTCAAAGCCTGGCCTCGGTGTGCTCCGTGTTCCTGTTTGGTTCCTCTCCCGAGCCATCTCTTTGCAGGGTCTCACCTTGGGGAGGCCTCTCTGCCAATCCCACCATTCCCTGGGTGACTTCATTAGGGCTTCTGTGGCTGTGGTGGAACTCCATGACCAAATCAACTTGGCGAGGAAAGGGTTTACTTGGCATACTCTTACACATCTTTATTCATAACCAAAGGAAGTCAAGACAGGAACTCAAGCAGGGAAGGAATCTGGAGGCAGGAGCTGATGCAGAGGCCATGGACGGTGCTGCTTACTGACTTTCTCCCCATGGCTTGCTCAGTCTGCTCTCTTATAGAACCCAGGACTTCTAGCCCAGGGTGGTTCTACCTATCAATCACTGAGAAAATGCCCTACAGGTTTGCCAACAGCTGGTTGTTACAGAGATGTCTTCTCAGTTGAGGTTCCCTCCACTTCGATGACTCTAGCTTGGGTCAAGTTGACATAAAACTAGCCAGCACAGCCGGGTCCAGATGCCCACATCCATCATGCATTTCCGAGGACTCAAGGCTCAGGCTATTTCTGGAGTTAGTGCTTCCATACCCACTCCAATCCCGTTGCCCCCACCAGACCGTCCTCAGCTGTCCTCTTTGATTCTTTGTTTCTAGGGCTTTGCCCTACCAGGAAGTCTCTGTATTGAGCCACCAAATCTCTTGCAAGACAGGGGCCCAATTCTCCCATCTAGAGGTGGTCAGTGTCATTCATCACTTATTGCCATGCTACGCTGGATAACAAACAACCCCTGAACCCGATCACTTTCATCTTTGCCTCCATTAACACGCTTGTAGGTTGTCTTGAGACCGGATGATCCAGGCTACTTCTTCCATGAATTTTAGTAGCATCTCCAGATGAACGGGCTCTTGAGGGCATGTCCTTCCTGTGGGAGATGAGAGCCTAAGGGGGCAGGTCTAGCCCCACAAGCACACATCAAGCCTTGGGTCCAGAGAAAGTCACATAGGTGAGGCCATTGGGGACAGGCAGAAGGAGGGGACCAAAGTCATACGGAAGAGTGTGTGGACAGGAAGGGAAAAAGGATATGTAGCTGTCAAACAATAATCAAGCCCAGGGGTCAGTAAAACCACTTCCTTTCTCAACCAAATCCAGGATGTTAACTCTGTTTTAAATGAAGTTTTACCAGAATACAGGCATGTATTCCTTTGTTTACACTGCCCATGGCTGCATCCCTGTTGAAACAGCAGAATTAAATATTTGGGATAGCCTTTAGGACTTCTGAAGATGAAAATACTTACAGCCTGACCCTTCACTGAAAAGGTCCCCTGACCCCCAGCTCTGATGTACCACACACCAGAGCTGCCTGAGGCTCTTCAGGACCTCTGAAAGCGTTTGATGACATTGCCTTCATTTCTTCTTCTGAGACTTTTCTCAAGTCTTGGTGAAGATCACAGTGGGGTCTGAACAGGAAGAAACGGTACCATGTATTAAGATGGCCTGAAGAGCCTGCCTTTGTTTCACAGGTAGCCTTATTCACCCAAGGCTAGACTAGGTGGGGCACCCAAGAAGGAACTAAACCTAGGGCGAGACAAGCACTCCAAATGAGCTGCACCCGAGGGTGCAGTGCTTATCAACACCATCCAGCACTGCTCAGGGATCAACAGCCTTGAGTATTCCCTGGCTATACAGCTGTGGCTTCCCACCATTATTGGTAACCAGATTTGAAGATGCAAAGGACATATTCTTCAGAAGACAGAGAGTCTTTGGGAGAATGTGCTGTGACAAAGAGTACAAGATGAGCCCAAAGCTCCTCTAACCCAACGCCAGCCAAGGAGCAAACAGCTCTTCAAAAGTGGTCACGAGTTCAAGGTGGAAATTTACCCTGATTATTGAGCATCCAGGAAAGAGGCCTTCCACTGTCTTTTCTCCTAGGGCCTGGCTCTGAGGTTACTGAGGCCATGCACTCGGCAGATCTCACTGTTTTCATGAGCTGCTGCTGAATGCAAGGCCGAGCAAGCCAGCCTGGCCCTGTTGTGGAAAGAGGTTCTGCACCTATGGGAATATATTTATTGAGGAACTACTGTGGGCCAAATTCTAACCCAGGCACTAGTCACAAAGCAGAGGACAAAATTTACAAACATCTGTCCTCGTGGTGTCTCTAGAACCCAGGGGAAACCAACAAGGAAGAGGGACTGGGTCAGGTGTGATTATCTTCAACATGGGAAGAGGGAGGGGATGCCTGAGTGGTGAACGCATGGCTCAGTGCACAGAGGGTATGCAGAGAAAGTCTCAGAGAAGCTGGGATGCGTAGGGTGAAGGAGTGAGCCCTGCATGTGCTCAGTGGGAAAGTGATCTGGGAAGAAGAACCAGCAAGCACAGGTTCCAAAGCAGAGTAAAGAAGAAACGGATTCGTTTCCCTAGAATCTAGTCCCAGCCAGACCTGCTTTTAAACCAGATTGAACACACGGAGTAATTTTGCTTTATTTCTCGGCATTCTTCTCTAATGACTTACTTTTCTTATATTTTTTTCAAGACAATCTATTTATTGTCTTTTTTTAAGCAACAACTCTATTATTTCCTTTTCTGTTTTTGTTTCAACTACTTAATTACAAAAATAAGTATGACTGGCATACATAAATTTGGGGGAATGAACACAGTTGTTTCTTGTTCATTGCCAAAAATAAATAAGTAAATAAATAAATAACCAATGAGGGCTGGGTAGTGATGCACTCCTATAATCACAGTACTCAGGAAGCTGAGGCAGGAGAACTGGAGGTTCAAGGCCAGTCTAGGTTACATGCCCCTATCCTCAAAAGCTATTGTGGTGGCAAAGCACTTGCCTAGATGTAAAAAGCCCCGAGTTAGAGCTACAGTGGGGTGAGAAGAGAGAGGAGACAGAAAGGGGGGAATCTAGGAGGAAAGAGGAAGGGAAGGGTGGAGAGAGAGAGAGAGAGAGAGAGAGAGAGAGAGAGAGAGAGAGAGCGCACTTGCAGAGAGAGAAAGCTGAATTGAATACACATATTAACAAGTAACACTGAGAATTTCAGATTGCTGGGGCCTTGGTGTAATTTTTAGAAGGATTCAGCACTGCAATGTCACTGACGACAATGGTTTCTCCCTAGCTGGACCAACGTCACTGGCGGCCACAATGGTCTCCTGTGCGATTTTAAGTCCTGTAAATTTGAAATCAGTATCAGCTGTCACTTATCTGATGCTGCTTCTATTAATGTGTTCTTCCTCGCTGTGTCCGCCCCTGGAGCTCTTTGGTTACTGAGTGGATCTCTCTTAGGACTTTCGTTATAAAATATTTGTCATCTGTAGGTGCGCTGTTTTAATGCTTAGGTCTCTGGGTGACACAAATCTTTTAAGAACTGGCAGCATGGCGACATTAGGCATCCCAACTCTCCCTTTTTAAGAAGCCACCTTCTCTAGCCTTTCTTCCTGGCTCCATTGACCTTTGATGGGGCTTCTAAAATGAGCTATGGTCTAAGTTCTGAAGCCTAGCAGTGAAGTCAAGAAGTTGTTTTTAATAGGAGCAGCTCCTTGCTTCACCCTGATGGATGGCCCCTTCCCACAGTTGACTGACTATGTATGTCATTGAGAAGCCTCCTTCCTATCCCAAGCCTACTTCATCCAGGTTGGCCAAAGTCCCCTGCCCGTGCTTTCCCTAATCCACTAATAGAAGCCATTGACCTGGGAGGCTCTTCATCTTGGCCTGAGTTCACTGCAATGACATTGTTTTGGGCAATGCTCACACAAGAGCCCAGGCACCAACCCAGATGCCAGTAAGCACCACAAAAGATAGGGTTCCAGTTCCAATAACCATCTGGCCACCCGATATCATATACCCTCTATTTGTCACCAGCCTTTGAAGCCATAGCCCAAACCAGTAAGGGCAACTTTGGGAAGGGATCTTATATATATGGCTTGCGTGCTGTCATGGTTAACGTTGATTATCAAATTTTCAGGCTCTGAGATCACCTAGGAAACACACCTTGGAGTGTGCCTGTGAAGGAGCTTCTAGAGCAAGTGAATGGAGATGGGAAGATCTAAACCTGTGGGTGGTACCATCTCATGGCCCGAGGTCCTGGACTAAGCAGAAAAGAGAAAGCATGTTGGGTATAGCATCCATGTCTCTTAACTCCTTGCTGGGGTACACAAGTGTCAAGCCACTGCCACCAAGCCTTCCATACCATACTAGACTATAGCCTCAAACTACAAGCCAGAATAATCCCTTCCTTCTTTAAATCATTTTTCTGGATATTTTGTCATAGCGACAAGAAAAGTAGCTGATACACTATTATGCTCTCAGACTCCCCTATTCCTCCTTCCTTGCAGAGTTTGCCTCTCACCCCTCTTCCACACAGCCTCTACTAATTACAGCAACCACTGGCTCACTGGTTTGAATTGATATCACAGTTCTTCTTACTCCTTAAAGTAGAAGCTCTGCCTATCAGACTCCCGTCATGCCCGAGTCTGATTCTCCATTAAACAAGAGGCTTCTTGAGGCTGGAAGTGGACAAACCCTGGCCTCCCCACTGTATGGGCTCCTGCATGGCAGTGCCTCTCCACAAAGCCTTGTGTATTGTGCTGAAGATGTTTCTGAAGAGAAGCGGCCTTGGTATCTAATCTCCTCTCACAGATTAAGGCCCGTAATATGACTAGGGAGCAGTGGCCCCACTTTTCCTTTGGCAACCTACTGCAGACTCACAGCCAGCAAGTCCAGAGCGCTGTGGGTGAGAAAATGAGACCTCTATTTCAAACACGGAAGAGGCTGTAAGAAGAAGAAAATTAAACAATTGTGTTTTTTTCTCAAAACATGAGAAGTTGGCCGTCTCCTACACTGAGGCCAATCTGAGCTGTCCTCTGGCATTGGATAGACACAGCTTGGGAGGGACAGCATGTTTTACAACTGTTTATTGAGAGAGGGAAAAGCACGAAGAGCCAAAGAAAGATCTATTGTTAGGACTCAGTGGACTGAGGTGCTCAGCCGGGAACAGGTCAGCATCTCATGTCACCAAAGACCAACAAGGTCACAGAAGGCAGCTTGTTCTTGAGGTAAACAATACTAGGCATGTGGCAGGTGACAGGCTCTTTTGCAATGAACACAATTCAGATGCCATAAACAGGAGGTGGAAGGAATGGGGGGCAGAGCTCAGAAGGACCAGTTGGCTCCAACCTCAAATGCATAAATCACCTCACATGAGACTCTGTGTGTGTGCACACAAGTGCACTTTCCCATGTGTGTGCACGTGGTAAGCATAGGATAATGTCTGGCATCTTCTTCTATTGCTGTCACCTTATCAACTGAAACAGGACCTCTCCTTGAACTTGGAGTTCCTGGGAAGTGAGCTGCTGGAGTTCTGCTTCCTGCCCCAGTCCCATGCTGAGCTTACATATACATGCTGTACAACCGGCTCGTATGTGGATGCTGGGGGTCCAAACCCAGATCCTCATGGTTGTGTAGAAAGCATTTTACATATTGATCCATCTCCCTACCCCTACAAACCAAACTCTTGAAATTCTCTACAGTGAGGCACGTGGTGTCACAAAACAAAGGACTCTGTAGATGGAAGTCCCACCCAGTCCTGTGGTCATTCAGTCCCAAATAAACACACAGAGGCTTATATTATTTATAAACTGGCCTATTGCTCAGGCTTACTACTAACTAGCTCTTACAACTTAAATTAACCCATAATTCTTGTCCATGTTTAGCCATGTTGCTTGGTACCTTTTCTCAGTAAGGTATTCTCATCTTGCTTCCTCTGCATCTGGCTGACCACTGTGTCTCTACCTTTCCTCTTCCCAGAATTCTCCTACTCTGGTTGCCCCACCTATACTTCCTGTCTGGCTACTGGCCAATCAGCATTTTACTAAACAAGTGGCAAATCTTTACAGTGTACAAGGACATTATCCCACAGCAGGACATGCCTGTCATTCAGCTTCAATATCTCAGGATACAACTAACTAACTAGGGGTTAGTGTTAGGGTTGGGGTTAGGATTAGGTTTACATTTAGGTTTAGGGTTTCAGTGGTGTACTGAGGACCAGTGCTGAAGGCTTTGGGATGTCATCTCTCAACACAGCAAAAACCTCATCATACAAGACTCATACATGGCTTCCGGACACAGGGGAAATATTAATGACAACCAAGATATTTACTTTGTCATAAAGTATGTGCCTGGATGTTTTGGATATGGCTAAGTGGGTAAATACCTGCTGAACAAGACATGAGTTCAGTACCCCAGGACCCAGGAGAATTAGAAGGAGAAGATAGAGGAAAGATGGAAGATACTATGAAGGTGATTTTAATGTCAGCTT
Source organism: Arvicola amphibius (assembly GCF_903992535.2). Taxonomy (NCBI): domain Eukaryota; kingdom Metazoa; phylum Chordata; class Mammalia; order Rodentia; family Cricetidae; genus Arvicola; species Arvicola amphibius. The sequence goes on from NC_052058.2 coordinate 150,127,651, forward strand.
GCCACCAGTTAGAATTACCTAAGGAACTGTCCTGATTACCTTAAATGGTGTGAGAAGAGCCACCCCTAATGTTTGAGAGACCATCTGGTAAAAGCTCTGATATAAAACGCCATGGTCAAAGGAAGGATAGTTACCTTTTACTTGACTGGCCTTCCTTCTTACCACTGAGTTGATTTACCCCATTGCTGCTGCTTCCTTCCTGGTACCAAAACCAGCATTCCCATTTTCCACCAGTGTCTGAAGGTTAGCAACTCTCCAGGAAGCCTCCAGGTTTTCAATACCAGGTTGGGATTGGTGAGGTACCCAGCTTCTCAGCCTGCAACTACCAGGTTCTCAGCCTATCATGGGCAGGACAACTGTTGTTACTCTTTTAATGTAACTGATTTAATAAGTGCTTTTAATGTATGCGAAATAGATTACATATTGGTATTATATGCTAGTGTTATATATTAATACGCCACTATGAATTTTATAATATAAAATATAAATATTTGAATATTCTACCAGTCTATTTCACTAGAAAGCTCTGACAAGTTGTGCTTATAAAGATAAATCTCTCGAGTGGGCTTGGTGGTATCAGAAGGTGGTTTCCCAACTGGATGAAACCTACAGTTACTAAAGATTCTTCTGGAAGCATTGAGAATCCTGAAAGTCCGTGGTATCAACTGTTTATAACTTATCAAGATAAACATACTTGAGACTCCCGAGCCACCTCTTGTGAAGTGTATGGAACTTACTGGCCCTGTATATAAAACCTTTAAAATACTGTAGGGAAACCAGGAAAATAATAATGCCAGCTGGCTTCTTTCCACATCTTTAGCCAAGGCTACAAAAGACAAAGAAATGTGCTGAGTAGTAAAACTAGCCACTTCCGGAAGCCCATAAACAATGTAATGTCTCTAAGTGTGCCCTGGAAGAGAACCTCCTCTCCAGTAGCCACAGACTTCAAGTCGTGGAAAACCAAGCCCAAGTCCTCATTATGTGATAAGCCGACTTGCAACACAAAGTTACTTCCCAGCCTTGAATGGCAGCAGCAGTTTAAATGAGGGCACTGATTAGAAAAGAATGTAATCTGCGGCTTGGGATAAAGACGTGTGGAAGGACTGTGTGAGAGGACCGTGGGGGAGGACCATGTGGGAGGACCGGGAGGAAGTTAGAGTGTTATCAGATAATGATGGGCTCGGTCACCCACGGACATAGTATCCCCAACCTTAACAGAAGATGTATCCTCACCTGACCCCCTGCAGTACTGCCCTCTCTGCACTGCCTGAGGGAGTTAATCCTACCTCTTTGAAAGAGCAGACAATGAATTTCCCTAAAGAAGTCAGACAAGACAATGCCCATGACCCTCAGGGACCACCCATCATTTTCTCTAGACCTATACCTAGACTCCAGGTCAAGCAAGATACCTAGTAGGATACTGTGTGGTTTCTGCTTCAAGCTCCTGCCTTGAGTTCCTGCCTTGGCTTCATCAATGATGGGCTATAACCTGTGAGCTAAAATAAACTCTTTTCGTCTCCAAGGTGCTTTTGACTATGACATTTACCACAGCAACTGTAAACTAGAACAGTTGTTTAGATAACAGAGAGACAGAAGATAGAGATAGAAGAGTTAGCTGGACGGTGGTGGCGCACACCTTTAATACCAGCACTTGGGAGGCAGAGGCAGGCGGATCTTTGTGAGTTCGAGACCAGCCTGGTCTACAAGAGCTAGTTCCAGGACAGGCTCCAAAGCTACAGAGAAATCCTGTCTCGAAAAAAAGAGAGAGAGAAGGGGGGTGTTATATAGATAGACGATAGATAGGTAGATAGACAGGCAGACAGGTAAGTAGATAGATAGTAGATAGATGATAGATAGATAGATAGATAGATAGATAGATAGATAGATAGATAGATAGATAGATAGAGGAAAGGAAGAGAGGAAGGGATGGATAAAAATGATAAAACAGGTGAGAACACATTAACAGTAGATACACCTTACTAGAGGGTTGCAGGTATATCTGTAACTTTACAGATATATACTTAAAGATAGATTTATAGTTCACTTTTCAGTATTTTCTGTAAGCTTGAAATTCTTTCCGCTTTGAAAGTTATTTATTTTTTTTACCACAGCAGAATACTCCAAACGTGGAAGTGGCCCAGATCTCTGCTGTTCCTTCCACTTCAAATCTTCCTGCTTCACCTTCTCCTCACAGAAGAGCAAGGGTGGAGATCCTTCGAGGGAGCCCAGTCCTCTCTCGGGCACAAGGCAAATGAGCAGAGAATCTCCTGCTCCCTCCAGGATTGGTAAGCATTCACCCCCAGTTAAGGCCATCAAACAGAGGCTGTTAACCTAGAAAGTCACCTCCATGCTATGCTGCTCCCTTCTCTCTGCTTTTCTCCGTGCAAGGCCTCCACTTCTTTCATTCTCTACTTGCAACCTTCTGTTGCCATCGTGATGCCACCAGCCCAAGGCTCCGGTGTGAGCATCTGCCTACCTCTTGGTTATGTGGTAACCAGGCCCTGTCCCCTACACAGCTGAATTGGCATCACTTCCTCCCGCTTGCGTTACCGCTCATGCACCCTGCTAGATGTCCCCGCTCACCCTGGCGTCCGTTCTTTCCAAGGTGAACTTGTCACCATGTCCCACCCATCTCTCAAAGCTGCAGAGAAACCCTGTCTCGAAAAACCAAAAAAGAAAAAAGAAAAAAAAAAAACCCTCAGCTGGTGGCTACTCCCGGAGCTCCACTCCTCTTTTACCGTGGGCGATGCTTTGCTTCCTTGAGCCGGCCTCGCTCCTTGCCACCTCAGCATCTTTCCCAGTTTGAAATGTTTTCTTCACCCAACCTGTCCACTTAGCTAAACTGCACTCACCCTTGAACTCCAGGCTGACTTGTCTTCCCATCTGCTTGGCTGTGTCTCCTTGCTAGTGAACTGACATAAATTCTGCCAGTCGCTGGAGTTGGGTCTAGGTTGGTGATTCAAAAAAGGAAAGAAGTTTTGTGGGAAGGGGTGTGGACACAGAAATGGGGAAAAATGACACAAGGAAAATGGATTAGGAGGAACCATTTTTACCCACAGTACTTGGGACATCGACTCATCTTTCCTTAGCCCAATCACGTCTCAAACTCTCTCCTGCCACTCCATGAACTAAGTCACTAATTTCCCATATTCCCACAGGCAGAGGGCTCAGTACCCCGAGTCTTAACCCCACTCCACACATCAATTACAAGTGTCTGCTGTAGTTCTGCTGACCAGCTAGAAATCAGGGTTCCCATGATCTCCTTCAGCCCGATAGTGCTTAACCATGGCTAGAATGGTTCGTAATTTGGGAAAACACAATCCTTTAATATACCAGTTATTGTTGGCAGAGAGGCTTGATGATTAAAAATGATCACTACCCAGCCTGAGTTCAGTGACTGGGAAGCCATAGGATAGGAGAGAACAGACGCCAAGTTGTCTTTGGATCCCCGCAGCACGCCATGGCAGGCACAGAGATATGGGTGTGCATTCGCACAATAAACAAACATGTAGGTCTTCTCTTAGTGGCTCCAAATTGCCAGCCAGATGAAGAGGAGTGTAAGGAAAGTCCAGAAAGCTCCTGAGCACAGAAGCTTCTGGCCACAGATTCGAGGAACGCTTCTCTCTCTAGACACAGCTGCATTCAATCTAGAAGTTCTCCAACCTCACTGCACGGACCTGTGTCTCTTCTGAGGTTCAGTGAGGGGTGGTACGTTTGGGGTTTGCTCTTGCTGGAGCTGGAACCCAGAGTCCTGAGGATACCAAGCATGCAAGCTGCTACTGGCCTCCACCATGGCCCAAAGATTTCAATGGAGGTTTTATTACAGACATAATCGATCCAATATAGGCCACTCTATAAATGAACAAAATCTTCAGGCTGTCTTCCATTTCCAGAGAGGAGGTAGATGGAACTAAGGGTTCACACCAGCTAATCAGGTCCCGGATTTAACAGCAACCAGTTCCAATTCTGAAACCCTTTGGGATCTCCTTAGTCAGGCATCTCATTAGCATACCAGAGGCTCTCATTATATGGAGAATTACCAGGGCATAGCTCTGTGCCCGACCGTGACTCTACCGGTCACTTTTGTGTTTCTGCGAGAAAACACCATGACTGAAACAACTTAGAAGAGTTTGTTTGAATTTGTAGTTCTGGAGGGACAGGAGTCCATCACCATTGTGGCAGAGAAGCATGGCAAAATGCAGCCAGCATGCAACTGGGGCAGCAAGCTGAGAGCTCGCACCTTGAACCTTAGGAAGAAGGGAGCAAGCACAAGGCTTCTTAACCTCAAAGCTCACTCCCAGTGACACGCTTCCTTCAGCAAGGCCACATCTCTAGACCTCTCCAGACAATGCCACTGACTGAGAGCCAAGTGTTCAAATACATAAGCTGATAGGGGATATTCTCATTCAGGTCGCCACAATGAACAAAAATATATTTCTTATCATAGAAATAGCCTCCTCAAACCAAGGATGAGATGACCCTTTAAGTAGGAAGTGGTCGGTCCCATCCTTCCCAAAGTTTCCCAATGAAATTTCTCCTCAAGGGATGAAAGAAGAACCAACCCCAGAGGACTTTAGAACCAAGGCAACAAGCAAACTATGGGTCCCCACTGGTCTGGGCAGATTCCATGTCCTGGTTGGCTTGCTGTTGCCCATGATGCGCTAAAGGCAATCCAGGTGCCATGTGGCAGGGGAGGAGCCAGACGAGGAGCAGCAGGTGTTCCCTGAATATGTTCTTTCCCATGAGCTGACATTCTACAGAAGGCTGCCTAGTTATCTGAAGTCCAGGAAGAGGCAGAGACCTGTGGATATGCCTTGAGTCAGAACCAGAACTCAGGTAGCATGGGTCCATTCCAGCTGGTGGTTGTTCTACCAGCCACCTCATATCGGTGGTACAGATTCCAGCAGAAGACTCCAGCGGCTCTTCTGTTTCTCTTCCCCGTCTCTCAGCTTCTCCTGTGGCCAGGGCCTCAGCCTGCATCCTTCCTCCCATTCATCCACTCCCTTGCCTCTTGTCCCTGTGGGGTATCCTTCTCTATAGGAAAGGTGACCGCAGGGAGGAAAGGCAGGAGTAAGTAACAGCAACAACTCTCCTCTCCACAGAGCGCACGTGCACACACACATTTACACACCACGTACATCACATGCACACATATGTGCATACACGTACCACACGCAAACCACCCACCTCCACAATCCACACTGGGTCTGTCTCCGGGAAAGCTGCTGCTTCCCACCTTAAACACTGCCCGTTGTCCCATCCTTCCAGCATCCTTCCTCCTCCTCCTCCTCCTCACAACCTGGCTGGAGAAGGAACACAACCCTCCCTTGTCCCCCTCTTGATATTTCCAGTAAAAGTACCTTGAACACAATCTTGCTGCCACAGCCCTAATTATGTGTGAAATCATTTTTTTTTAGCTTTAAACCAAAGCAAACAAGCACAGACAGAGAAGCCCATTCTCTGAGCCTAGGAGCAGCGGGGCCTGGCTGCTGCCGGGTTACCTCAGGCTACACAGAGGCTCAGCTGTTTCACAGGCTGCCTGCCTGCCCACAGAGGTGCCTCCCATGCCTGGCCGGTGAAACCGCCCACCCCTCAGAGGAAAGAGGTGGGCTCAGTTTGTCCTGTGTCTTCCACACAAGCTTGCCTGAGCCTCTGACATACCCTGCATGTTATAAGGCCACAGGAAAAGGCCATCTCAGAAACGGGGTAGAGGGGTGGTCAGGAGCAATTGAGACTTAGAACTTTCCTCAGGAGGTAAAGAACCTTCTTGAACAAGGCAGACCCTTTTACATCTGTGCAGGGGTTTTTTCTTCATTTCTTTAAAGCACAAAATGAGAAAACAAAATTCTACCATCGTCTTAAATGTCATAGTGGTACTTGTGTGAAGTCAGGACACAACTTTTAGGAGTAGGTCCTCTCCTTCCACGTGTGCCCAAACTCAGGTCATTAAGTCTGGCAGCAAGCACCTTCCACCACCAAGCCATCTGGCTGGCTCCTGATATCCTATTACTTATTTAATTTGGAAGGCTTGTGTAACCATCCGCATTACAGTTCATGTACGACTATACTCTCTATTTCCATTCCTTCCAATCCTCTCATCCTAATGCTCTATCCAGTGGCAATGGCCTTCAAATATTTCTTGGACATTCTTTATATCTATATGTCTTTGATAAGGTAATGTTCTGGCGAGCATGTGGACATTTAGCCTACGACATAAGCGGTATTGTCAGGCAGTCTCTCTGTTTCTAACTCTTTAACCCAGTCATATTGTGTTTAGAAGATGCATCTATATTGTCATAAGGTCTCTTCAGTGCATGGAGGCAGTATATGCTGCCAGTATGTCAATCCATTTGGCTGATGATAGGGACCCAGTTGTCCCCAACTGCTGTATAGTACAAATAATATAATAACAAGCATCTTGGGTTTATTTGTGCAAAGCTTGGGTTGCTGACTTGTGAGATACAGGCTCATGCTCACATGGTCTTGCTGATGGATTTGTTCCCAGGATGCCTGTAACTTCCGTCAATAATATATAAGGTCTGTACCTCACACTTGGTATTCTCCAACTTTCTGATCATCTTTTAACTTTGTTGGTTTGATTAGTCATGTTGGTTTGTTTCTCATAAGAACTAAGCTATAAAATCCATTCAATACGTTCTTGGCCAGGAGGTGGTGACACATGCCTTTAATCCCAGCACTCAGAAGGCAGAGGTGGATGTATCTCTGTGAGTTCGAGGCCAGCCTGGTCTACAGGGTGAGTTCTAGGACAGCCAGGGCTACAGAGAGAAACCCTGTCTCGGAAAATCAAATTACTGAGCATGGTGGTGTGTGTTTGTAATCCCAGCACTTAGGAGGCTGAGGTAGGAAGATCCTGAGTTCACGGCCAACCTGGGCTATATAGCAAGACCCTGTATCAAGGAATCGAAGCCAGCAAACATAGCTCAGTGGTAAATCACTTGCCTGAAATAACAGCATACGAAGGGCCTAGATTTATTTCTTAGTAGCATGGCAAAAGAAATAATTCTCAGCCTACTAGACATGAGGGAGTATGCTTGTAATCTCAACAAGGGCTAAGACAATAATGATGATTTTTCTCTTCCTTTTCTTATTATTTTGCCATTGTTTATTTTTCTTTTCTTATTAAATTGGTCACACCCCAAATGCCATAACAAATAAACATTTTCTTACTTCTAATATTGCATGTGTGCATATGGGTTGTGTATGTACATGTTCATAGATGAGCATGTGTGTGAAGGTCAAAGGTCAAGATTGCATGTTTTCTTCTATCGCCTCTCCTCCTTGCTTTCTGAGACAGCGACTCTCATTGGCTGGGTAGACTGACTGGTTAGCTAGCTCAGGTGACCCTCCCATCTCTGCCTCCCAGTATTGGGTCATGGACATATTCCACAGTCATCATTTCTACATGGGTGCTGGGGATCCAATCTCAGGTCCTCAAAAGCGGGCAGCAAGGACTTCATCTATGGAACACTCTTCCCTGTCCCTGCTGTGTTGACTTTAAAAGGAATGCCTCTAAACAGTGTCTTTAACTATGATGTTTGGGGTAGACCATTTTCACCAAGACAGTTCCCATCTATTGTTAATGTTGTAGGAATTAAAAAGAACATAAACAGCTGTGTACTTTATTAAAGCCATACTAGAGCTATTGAGTAGGATAATAAAATTGTCTCTGTGTTCTTTCTTCCTTTTGTCTATTACCAGAATGAATTATACTTATTATTTTTCTTGAAAAAGAATTACTCATCTAGATTAGTTCAATTGGTATCTTATTTAGGTTTTTTTTTTTTTTTTTTTTTTTTTTTGCACTTAGGGCCATAAACACAAAGGGTCTACAGCATTTTTTCTTGTGGTGCTCTTTATTAGTTTTGGAATTAAGATCAGGTTACCTTGTCAAGGTAGCACATGCTTATAATCTTAGCACTTAGGGAGGTGGAAGCAGGGGGATAATGAATTTAAGGCCCACCAGGGCTATAATGTGAGACTGTCTCAGAAAACAATCAAACTAAAAAAAAAAGTGTGATATAAACATCTAGATCAAAGGCTCTATGATGAATTAAAATATTTGATTACTATTTTAACTCTATGTTTTCTATTTCTTTTTTGCACCAGGGTGCTCCAGCAGACATCCGCCGTACCCCACTTATAAATAATGGAGATTAAGAGACTAATGTTTCAGCCTATAGAGAGAAGAAAGAATAGAAAGTCTGGGAATAGCCCTGGCATCTACTATAGTCTAGACCACAACACATTGCTTGTTCTTGTTTTCATTTCAGTTTGTTTCTAATCCAGCCGACGAGTTTGGCTCACTTACATTTACTTTAATTGCTCATATCTAGGCCGTATTTCAGCCATCTCATGATTGTTCTCCTACAGCACTTCCAGCTGTCTCTCTCTCCCAGAAATCAGACCACACGCTCCTGCAATCCCTGTCCCTGGACAGAGCTGAGAAGTAGTAAGTGTGCTGAGAGTCTCAGCCCAGGTCAAAGGCTGTCCCCTGCCCACTGGCCAGACCCAAGACTGCCTAAAAATCAAATTTACCATAATCGTCAGAGACGTTCCCCTCTTTTCTATTTTCCATTTTCTGGGTCCGATTTTTTTTTCTCTGATGCCTTATTTTTCTGTCACGTGTCCTATTTTTTGTGGTTCTAGTTGTTTCTCCCAACTTTTTATGAACCATACTCACCTATTTCATTGCTAATCTGTTTCCCTTGGCACTCGCTCACTTCCTGCTGGGCTCTCTACCCCTTCCACCTTGTGCCCCCACCCCCGGCATCATACCCTCTTTGCTTCAGAGGTACCTTTTAAAACTGACTAAGAGTGGTTACATAGAAACCATTTTTTTATTTATTCAGAATTTCTTTTTTAAAGACTAGCAAATCTTACGAAGTTATTTGCGAGTCTTTATTTCCTATGCCTCATTGCTTCCTGCTACTACGATCCCATGTTAATGCAGCCCTTGTGTGTGTGTGTATAACCCACTCTTTCTTTTTGTAAATGTTCAGAATTTACTACAGTGTTTAGTGTTCTGAGACTTCTGCCATGTCTGACTTGAGCGTGTTTGTTTTGAATCATTCTGTCCCTGAACTTGCACCCCACGAACTTTTAAAATCCAACTTGTTCCCCCTTTCTTCAATGCTATGTGTGAAACTCTCAGTATTGATTTCCCCTTTCCCATATGCTTTTCTCTATCTGGAATCTGGATTCTTATTTAATGAGCTCTCTGAAATGCCAACCAAGTGCATTGCCTAGTGACTGGATTGCCCCGCCAGGCAAAACCACCACGGAGCTTGAACATGGTGTGAGGGGATCGGCAATAGGCTGGTAATTATATGTCAAAGAGAGAAGTGCCTCAGAAGAAAAGCAGAGCAGGTGAAGGGGGCACGGGGTCCCAGGTGAGGCTGAAGAGAAGACAGTTCTGAGCAATGGTGCCAAAGAGTCCAGAAGGCAGCCATGCAGAGCCTCCCAACTGTGGAGGGAGAGCGACGCCAGGCCAAAGACGGAGGCTCCAGAGCAAGCCTGGCCTGCGTGAGAGACAGCAATGTGGGAGGAGAGTGTGGACAAGGGACAGAAGAGCAACACAGACATAGCTTCAAGCCAGATAAGTCTTTGGAGTCCCTATAAAAGATACAGGGAAGGGAAATGCCAGAAAAGGGTTGTGAACAGGGGACCTGGCAGATGGCTCAGTGGGTAAAGTCACCAGCCTCCAAGCTTGAAGACCTGGGTTTAAGCCCCAGCTTCCATATGACAGAAGGAGGTGCTCAAAAGCTGTCCTCTGATCTCCACTGCCATGGTCCCTAGCATGGGTATTCATATACAACTAAATAAATAATATTTTTGAGGTTCCAAACAAAAGAGTGACACAAGAAAACTTGTTTCTTTTTAAGAAACTAATTAATTAATTTTACATTTATTTGTTTGTTGATGGTGTTGAGGCAGGTGGAGGATGTGGAGATCAGAAAACACTTTGCCCAGAACAGGTTCTCTCTTCGCACCAAGTGAGTTCCAGGGACTGAACTCCAGCCACTGGGCTGGGCAGCAAGCACCTTTACCTTCTGAACCATCTCACCAGCCCTGGATTTCTCTTTCATTTGGAAAGACTTGCCTGGCTACCCTATGGGTCCTGTAGGGATCAAGGGTAACAGCAAAATTAAGAAAACATTTCAGTAACACACAAGAAGTGATAACGGCTTGAACTGGATTGGGGTGAGGACATGGTGGGAAGTGGCTAGGATTGGGTGGGGGTGTGGGGGTGCTGGAAGGTGACCTCCAGGTGCTGGGTGTCAGTAGAACTCATGGGAGCTGCTAGGCATTGAATGTGAGCAATCAAACACCACTCAAGGTGGCTATAACAGCTGAAGGCATCTCTACCCAGACTCAGCAAAGCCCAGCGGAAGAAGAGATTATCTCTGGTGTTTCTTTCCTACTAGCTAAGAAACTGTCCAGAAACCGCTGCAAAGATATCCTCCTGTCTCTTTAGTCAAAACTGAGTCACATGATGTGACTTCACCAATCAGCAGGTGGTAGAAGACCAACAGGACCTTAGACTATCATCCTTAAGTGTGTCCGATCAACTTCACTTTTATAATAATGAGACATTTTCACTCATTCTCTTATGATCATTCCAAAGACTGTGCAATACATGATATGTAACGAATACATGTGCATTACTGTAGTGTGTGTGTGTGCATGGATGTGCGTGTGTGCATGGATGTGTGTGTGTGTGTGTGTGTATAAAATGGTAGCTTGGTAGTTGGAATGGGATGCAGGACTTCATAGACTCAGTCTTTCTTTTTCATATTTGAGACATGCTCTTACTAAATTCACAGACTGACCTTGAACTCACTCTGTGGCTCAGGCTGGCCTTAAATTTCTAATCCTCCTACACAGTCTCCAGCAGCTGGGATTAAAGGCCTGTGTTATCAGGCCTGTCTGTTACTGAAATTAAACTCAGGGAATAAACATACACCTTTTCAGAGATTGACTCCATTTGCTGTCGGCTACTGGTTTATGGTTTCTATTGTTGGGAAGAGATACCATGACCATGGCAACTCCTATAAAGGAAAACATTTAATTGGGGGCTAGCTTACAGTTCAGAGGTTTAGTCCATTATCATAATGCTGGGAAGCATGGCAGCATGTAGGCAGACATGGTGGTAGAAAGGTAGCTGAGAGTTCTACATCTCATCCCACAGGTAACAGGAAATGAAGTGAGTACCACACTGGGCATAGCTTGAGCATATGATACCTCAAAGCCCATCCCCCACAGTGACATTCTTCCTCCAACAAGGCCACACCAACTCCAACAAGGCCATGCCCCCTAATAGTGTCACTCCCTATGGGCCAAGCATTCAAACACATGAGTCTAATGGGGGCACCATACCTATTCAAACCACCACATCACCATCTAAATTTAAAGCTGTGGAAGGAATGGTGATGATACATCAGTTTGCTGACTTATGTGGCTAGCCAAGATCTACCCTAATGAACCTGGGAGAAATTGCATAGAGAAAGCAAAAGTACAGATGAAGCAAGCTCCCTGTCTACTTGCTAAGTAAGTGAGCCCCATGCAACAGAACATCTTGCATTTTGGTTTGCTGTGTTTTGTTTATGATATTGGGAGTAAAATGCGGGCTTTGTGTGTGTTTGACAAACACTCTGCCACTGAGTTGCATTCCCAGCCCGTAGTAGGACCTCTCGAGGAGCTCTACAGTGGTTAGGAGCAGTCCTACTGGGAGCTAAGTGGGATGGTTACTCTCGGTTGCCAACACGACGGAATCTAGAATCACCTAGGAAACATGCCTCTGCCCATGCTTGTAAGGGATTATCTCAATTAGAGTAATTGAAGTAGCAAGACCCACCCTAAGTGTGGGCAGCGCCATCAACCTGGACTTGGGTCTGGGCTGGCATACAAAGGAGAACACGAACAGCAGGAACACCATCATCCTCTGCCTTCTGGTTGTGGATGCAATGTGTCTCAAGGACTTCAGTAAACTGGGAGCACAAATCAACCCTTCCTCCCGCAAGTTGCTTTTGTCGAGATATCTTATCACAGCCACAGGAGAAGAAGCTGAGACACAGAGCAAGGCTCATAGACTGTGACATTGAAGACAGCATCAGTCTCTGCTGGAGCAAGGACTTGGTCGCCAGTATCTTTCCATACATCTTGCTCCCTGGTGCCTCTTTTGTTGCTTCCTAATCTTACCTTAGTCCTAATGAGGTCATTTAAGTCGAGGTATCGTTTTAAAGAGTTGAAAAGGGAATCAAATACTTAAGCATAGATTCTATAAGTTCTTAAAATAAAAAAGAGAAAGGTTTCTTATACTTTTTAATGCTAGCAATAAAAAGTCATGGAAGCATTTTACAGAGTACATAATCAAACCGCCTTAGCCATGAGAGCAATAAAGTCTCACGCTGTTGACACTGCTGAATGCCTGCTGAATCAAAACTCAATAAAAGAGACACTATCCCTGTCATCTCCAGGTTTGAACACAACTCATCCTGCCACAGACTGTACTGTAAACAAGAAGACTGAGCTAATCAATCCCTGGCAGGACGGCATTCTTACCTCAGCAAAGGGTGGAGGTGCAGATGAAGCTACCTTCCTTGTTTGGCTTTGTTTTGTTCCTGCGTTAGTCAGCTTTCCATGGCTGTAGCAAAATGCCCTATAAAACCAACTCATAAAGAAAACCCTCATTTGGGTTCACCGCGTTAGAGTGTCCAATCCAATATCGGACTTTTAGGTCTTTAGTATACTAGGGTGGTAGGACCACTGCTTTTAGGTCTTTAGTAGACTAGGGTGGTAGGACCCTAGGAAGGAGTAGGTTGGGGAACAAAGCTGCTCACCCTAGTCTGGATGAGAAAGGAAAGGCAAAGAGCTGGGATCTCAATATCCTTTTCAAAGTCACACCACTAATGATTTGAAGACCTCCCACTAAGTCCCACCTCTTAAAGATTCCACTCTCTCAGAGTGCCATCAGATGGGGACTAAGCCTTGGATACATGGGTCTTTGGAGGCAGTTAGATCCAAATGCTAGCAGTCCTGCACCAGCCAAACATTAAACACGCTCTTTAAGTTGTGAATTTGGTAATACACAAAAGTTTGCAGCATTGGAGATTATTGTGAACCGTATAGTTCATCTTAGATCGATGGGGTTGATGTGTGCACACATAACATAAAGCTGCCGAGGCCTCAGCATCCAGACAGCAGCAGACTGTGCTCAACTGAGAAAATAGGAAAACCTGTTGGGCACTTTCTTAGTTAGTGATGGGTGGGGGAAGGCTCTGCTCATTGTGGGTGGTGCCTCCCATGGGCTGGTGGTCCTGGGTTTAATAAGATAGTAGGCTGAGCAAGTCATGAGGAGCAAGTCATTCATTAGGCAGCACCCTTCCATGGCTTCTGCATCAGTTCCTGCCTCCAGGCTCCTGCCATGCGTGAGTTCCTACCCTGACTGCCTTTGATGATAAATAGAAGCAATATGGAAGTATAAGCAAAATTAACCCTTTCCTCACCAACTTGCTTTTGGTCATAATGATTAATCACAACAATAATGACCCTAAGTGAGACATAGCTCAGTGGTAGAACCCTTAGTCACCCTGAAGTTTCTGGGTTCCATCAATAGTAACACACACAATGATTAACCAAAGAAAACACACCTATATTTCTGTCTGAATTGCCAGCGAAACTATCTTCTCTTTTCAGAGAACATCAGTTTTATATGAAAAAAAAAAAAAACAATAAACCAAAAAACTGGTTATTCAAACTTGGGTATTTAGCAGAAATTTTCTTGAAAATAAAATAACCTGTCCTCTCATGGGAAACAACTGGTGGAGTTTGTGGCTAATGATAACATTAAATTTAAAAAAACAACAACAACTTGAATTTTAAAACTTGTGTCTGGCATCCTGTGCTATCCTGGTAGCGTCCCAATGAAGATTTTTTTAGTGGTTACACTGACAAAGGTGGTTTTTCTGATGTTTTGTAAAGGATAGGTCAAGGCTACATCTCACACAGCCGCATGAAACCCAGTCATCATGCTTCATAAAAAGGATCAGGGCCTTTCATTGTTTTCTTTTATTTTTCAATGATGGAGAAGGAAGCAGAGGTCTTGTTTGTGCTATGCAAGTGCTGGACCACTGATCTGCATCCTCAGCCTAGGATACCAAGTGTTTGTCATCTGGTTTTGTTTTGTTTTGCTTTGCTTTTTGCTTTTCATGACAGGGTTTCTCTGTTTAGCTCTGGCTGTCCTGGAACTCTCTCTGTAGATCAGGCTGGCCTCAAACTCACCTGCTTCTGCCTCTCGAGTGCTGAGATTAAAAGCACGTGCCACCACCACCTGGCTAAGATAACACATTTTAAGAGTGTGTCAGAAGACCAAAAGCTCTGAGTGTTACTTACTTAAATCCAACCATAATTCATCTTCTGGGATGAAAGATGGGTCCAGCCTCCCCTGACGTCTGCAGCTGTCTGCAAGCAAAGAACACCAGCAAAGTTCCTGATGCTCTCCGAGGAAGGAGAGACGAGTTCTCATAGGACCCATGCAGTCCGGTGTCACCACGGCAGAGTGAATTTTGACCTGCTCTGGGGATTCAGCGAATGTTGCGTTAAGTCCGGCACACCCTGTGGCAGGCAGCTAGAGTGGGGGCCAGGGGTCCTTTCTCTGGAAGAACAAGCAGGGCTTGTGAGACATGAGGGATCCACTCTGCAGTTCTTCACAGCCTCTTCTGCCAACAGGCAGCCCAGCAGCTACGCAAGCCTTTGGCAATGAAGCAAGCCCTTCCGTCTTCTTACAACACAGCCTCATCTCATTTCTTCGCCATATTTACAAATTAAAAACTCATTGCCACCCATTTAGTTCTCCTGCCTCAACATACAATCATTACTACTTTCCAATTCGAAACTCTGGAAAAAAAATCCAGTGTACACATTGTGTAACGCCCAAATTCTTGACATGCGCTTAGGGATTTCCACACAGTGGCCTCAGTTTGTCTTCCTAGCTCTCCAGGCTAAATTTAATCTAGGAGTTAAGAGCATGTGCTCCTCAACCAGGCCACCTGGTGTGCATGGTGAGAGATGTGGATCTAGTATCATTCTTCTGGATGTGGCTGTCCAGTTTTCCCAGCACCACTTGTTGGAAGGCTTTCCCCCTCCCCCCTCCCCCGTGTATATCTTTGACACTTTTGCCAAAATAAGATGGTTATAACTGTGGATTTATTTCTTGGTCCTCTATTCTATTCCATCATTTCCTATAGCCGGGGGAGGGGGGGTGCGCGTGCGCATGCCAATACCATGATACTTTTGTCACTGTGACTCTGTGGTATGGGTTAAGGTCAGGAATTATGGCATCTCCAGTACTGTTCTTGTTTCTTAGGATCATTTTGACTAGTGGATATTTTGTCTTTTTGCTTCTATATGAATTTTACGATTGATTTTTCTAGTTCTGTCAATAATAACATTGGAAAACTTAAGGGACTTATGTTGAGTCTCTAGTCTGCTTTCAGTAATATGCTATATAATAGTATTTTCGCAGTACCAATTCTACCCAATCCTGAGCATGTTTTCCACCTTTTAGTGTGTTCTTCAATTTCATTATTCCTTGTTTTAATTAAATAGACAGTCTTAATAGAAGAAACATGTAGTCATAAATATTTTTAAAAAAAATCAGGATATTTACTATTAGAGATCAGGATAATACTAACTAAAACTACTTTAAGATTTTATCTCAATCTCAATCAGAAAGGTAAACAAAGAAGCAAAACATGCTGGTGAGGATGTGGAGGAGAAGGAACCCTTATTTACTATTAGTGGGAGTATAACCTGATCTAGTCGCTGTGGAAGCCAGCATGGAGGTTTCTAGAAAAACCTAAAATTAGAACTGCCATATGATCCAGCTGTTCCACTTCTGTGTCTGTACCCAAAGGACTCAGAATCAACAGCAATACGTATTATGTCGCAACATTCACAAACACCAAGACGTGGAACAATCCTAGATGTCTATCTAAAGAGAAATCACTAAGGAGAAGGTGTCACACATGCATGTTAGAATTTCATTCAGCTCTAAAGAAAAATGAAATAATGACATTGGCAGGGAAAAAAGATGAACTAGATGAAACTGTTGATCATTGTTAGTTGAAATAGACTTTATTCAGGCAGATACCACACTTTTTTCATAGATGGATCATAGATATAAAGACCCCAGAAATGAACCTTCAAACATGGTCATATGTGTTTTTTTTACTTTAAAATCTACACTCAAAAGGATGGGATTAGTCCTGACACCGTGTACTCAAATTAGCTCAAAATAGATCTAAGACCTGAAACTGTAAAACTCGTACAGAGAAGTCTTCATGGCACTGAATTGGCAAGGATTTTCTCGCTGTGACACCAAAGTCTGACACTTGCTGCTTGACTTCTCCTGGGGAGACTATTTACCCCAGAGCAGAATGATTCTTTCCAAGTCTGTGAACCAATGACTTCATGGCGGTTGTTTGCAAAAACACAGGCAACTCAAGGGCAGTCACACCACTGGGAAGTCCCCTGCACAACTTATAGACAGCTCTACTCCAAAGACTCTCTTCTCGACAATGGTTTGCTCCTTGTATGGTCTCAGGGGAAAGAGGGGCCCTTGTGAGCCTTATGCAGCTCTGTCCCCCCACCCCACTAGACAGGATCTGCTGAGAGTTTCATGCAGGTATTACAGCTTCCCCGACCCAAGATGGCAACGCTCATGTCCAACCCAGAGGAACAACCACATGGCAACATCAAACACAACAACAAAGTAGTCAGCAACATTTAACACATCCGTGCACCACAGTGCACAACCGAGGGAGTGAAAATGCAACTTCCAGAATGGAAGAAAACATTTGCAAACCACATATCTGATGAGAGATTAATATTCAAGATATATAAAGAGTTTCTACAATGTAACCGTAGCAGCAAAAAAAGACGACCTGCATTTTAAAGCAGGCAGGAGATTTGAACAGGCATCCCTTAAACAAAGAAAGAAAGAAAAAGACTATTATCTCTAATAACTAGGGAAATACACATTGAAACTACAATGAAATGTTTCCTGTACCCAATTAGGATAGTTACTACAGGAAAATTTAGAAAATAGCAAGTGTTGGTAGGCTGCGGAGAAACCCTTGGGCATTGTTGGTGTGATTGCAGAATGCTATGGCTGCAATACTAGATGGAATGATGGCATCTCAAAAGAAATAAATAAATAAAAGCAGAAATTACCATGCAATTCATCAACTCTGCTTCTGGACATACTTGTGAAAGAACTGAGGGCAGAACCTTGGAGAAACGGCGTGTGCACCCGTGCCCATCGCAAACACTCTCCAGAGCATCCCAAGGGCAGAAGCCACGCGAGTGTCTGTCAGTGGATAGACGGAGGAGTGAAGCATGGCGTAGCGTACAGTAGAGTATAATTTAGCTGCAGAGAAGAAAGACTTTCTGACACATGCTACCATGACATCTGAAAACATTCTCAGAGGGGAAAAGGTCACAAGATTCTGGGATTCTACTTTGATGGGTGCCTAGAAGAGTCAAATTCATATTGACAGACAGTACAGGGATGATTTCTAGGGGCTGGAGAAAGAGTAAAAAGCTGGCATTTGAGTTTGTTTGTTTTTAAGACAGATCTCACATAGCCCAGGCTTAACCTTGCTATGTAGTGGAGGATGACTTTGAACTTTTGATTCTCCTGCTTGAAACCCCTACTTGCTCTCTGGAGGCCTCTGGGATTACGCTGGTGAATGAATGGCAGAGTCTCTCCTCCTTAAAGAACTGTGAGGAAACAAAGCTATAACTCGAGACTCCTTCACACCGCCCTAAGTCCCAGGCCCTGGCTTGTAAGCTGGGTTTACAGATTCAGGGCAGTCAGGAGAACAATGTTTCCAGAAGCACTGGTCAGGTGAAGGAGTGCAGAGAAGAAGGACCAGATGGCTCCAATGTGGTGTGACGGGAAGAGAAACAGGCAATCCCGCTAGAAGAAGAAACCCAGACGGTAAATAAACAAGGCAGGGTGGACCGAGACCAAATAACGTTGACGGCTCAGGGTCATGGAACACTCTAGAGCTGACAGGTTCTTCTCTCTTTATGTCCAGAGACCAAAACTTTCCACTAAGGACATAGCCCTCCCAAGACAAAATCATAAAGGCCACGGCTATAGGGCCCATGACCCACACACAGGCTTAACCTCAAGAAGGAGCCTCTTTCTTGGACGGTTGTAACCAGGCCTTAAGGGGAGGTCACTCCAGATCCCCAAACTACAACAGCAGAGGCACCCAAGACCACAAAAATCTACCAACTCTGTTCACAAGGCTGTCAACCCCCATGTGTACCCCACAGGGGACTACAGAGTCTCCTTGACTCTCTACTGCCACTTCCCATCTTTGCTCACTGTGGTGTGCCACCAAGCTGAGTGTAAGAAACACATGAATGGATGGGGGAGGGGCACACCCACTGTAAGTAAAAACTCCACTGATTTTAATCCAGGGAAGTCTTCCTCTCCAAGCATGCCAGTCTGCAGGCTTTATCCAAACGCAAAAGTGGGGCCTGGGTACTGGAGACATTTATATTTCTCACCGAGAATCGTGGCCCCTGGGGCTGGAGAGATGACTCAACAAGTTAAGAGCAGTTGCTGCTCTTGCAAAGGATCCAGATTGATTCCCAGCATCCTCATTGCAGCCCCCACCCACCGTAACAGTCTCAGAGAATTTCATGCCTCCTTCTGATCTCCCAGGCATGCATGTGGTACACATGCAGGCAGAACACGCGTACACATAAAATAAATGTATCTTTATGAAAAGAAGTTTTTTTTAAAAAAAAATCACTGCCTTGTCAATCAAAGGTTCTCATGTAGTACAGTAAGGGTCAACAGATGTGGTTGAAGATCTGAGCAAATAAAATATTTAGGAAAATAAATACAGATTGGGAATGTAGTGTGTGTTTGCCTGGTAGAACCAAGTCTCTGAGTTCAATTCCCAGTAAAACATACACATACACACACACACACATACACACACATATACACAAACACACACACACACACTCCAAAAGGATCTAAATTATGATCCATTAGCAAATGAGTCAATAAACAAACTGTGGTAACATATTTAATGAAATAGTAATCCATCTTAAGAATGAAGGAGAGTGCCATGTGCTGCAATATGGGTGGATCTTAGAGATGCTAAGATGTGTGACATAAGCCAATCTCTCTCTCTCTCTCTCTCTCTCTCTCTCTCTCTCTCTCTCTCTCTCTCTCTCTCTCACACACACACACACACACACACACACAATAGTACACAGTTTCACAACACAAGCCATGTAGACCTGTCAAATTCATAGACAGAAAGTAGACCGACGGTCACCAGGGCCTATAGGAATGGAGAGTTGCTGCTTCATTAATACAAAGTTTCAATTTTAGAAGTTAAAAAAAATCTCTAGAGATGGATGAAAGGGTTGTTTGCACAGTAATGTCCATGTGCTTATTACACCAAGGTGTAAATATGAAAGGGTTGAAATGTTACATAATATGATATGTTTATCTTACCATGACTTTAAAAATATATGTAATTTTTTTAGGAATCTACTTGATGAAGATGAATGAAGCCTGCGTGCTGCCTACTTCCTGTTTACTCTGTGGGTGAAGGAACCACCTCCATGTTCCCCCGAAGAACACGAGACTGTCACACCTAACACCCAACCCTTGGAGAGACTGTGATGACAAAACTTTGGTGGCCGCATGGTCCCACAGCTCAGTGGGGGAGGAGTAATACTAAACCTCACTCAGGCATCCAGGTGTTGAGCCTGAGAGCAAAGAAAAACAGCCAAGTTGCGGGCAACCTGCTACTACTTTGTGGTAACGCAAGGGTGACGTGGCCTACTGAGTGGATGTCATCAGTTTGCTCGAATAATGCTGTAGTCCAGCCAAAAACTGACGCCTGATAGGTTGAGGATCTAGTAGATTGTAGCTAACAGGGAGCTGGCCACGTGGAGGCTCTTTTTTTTTTTTTTTTAAAAAAAATTTTGGAGCATCTACTTAGCAAGAGTAAAGGAGTTAATGGTTAGGGCTTTGGGGGCCTCATGAAGCTCAAAGATGTCAAGGTAAAATCGAAAGTTGAAATTTAAGTGAAATTTAAGGCTCCACAGTACAACTGAAACTCTGTGAGCTACAAAACACTGCTAAGACAAATGAAAGAAACCCTAAAGAAATGGGGAGATGCACCGTATTCATGGACGGGGATACTTGGCTTTGCTAAAATGCCAATTTATCAAATGTTTTCCGCTCAATCACCATAAAACCAAAGACATTTTTTTTGAAACTGTTAATATGATTTTCAAATTTATATGGACAATTGACCTTAAGTAACCCAAACACTTTTTAAATGGAGGTGCTTGGAGCTGAAAAGTTAGCAGAACAGTGGAGAGCACCTGTGTGCTTGACATCTTCAAGGCCTTGGGTCAATCCCTAGCATGTGAGAAAGGAGAGAGGGAGAGAGAGAGAGAGAGAGAGAGAGAGAGAGAGAGAGAGAGAGAGAGAGAGAGAGAGAGAGAGAGAGAGAGAGAGAGAGAATCTCATGGTCTTTGACCAGATGGAGGGGAGGCATGGCAGTAGGAACATGAGGTGGCTGGTCACATTATGTCTGCAATCTGAAGCAGAGGGAGGAGAATGTTAATGTGCCACTCACTTCCTTCTTTTGATCTAGTCTAGGGCTCCAGCTCACAGAATGGGGTCCTCCTCCCTCAGGGTAGGTCTTCTCTTTTCAGTTAAACTCTAGGTGAATCCAGATCCCATCAAACTGACAAGACACACCGTCGCACATCCTAGTAAGTTCTGCGGTGAGTCCGTTCCCCATCGACCCTCAGCTTTGCTCTTGTGAGGAACACACAGCTTCACAGTTTTGTCCTTGCTTAACCCCAACCCCACCCAGCTTCAGCCTCAGGTTGCAGTCATCTTCCTGCCCATCATTCAAGCAACATCTCTGACTGCCATCCCCGGATGGTGATAGTGGCTGGCTGATGGCACCTAGGTTCCCCCATCTTCCCTGGGAATCCCTACAAGCTGCTACTCCTGATCACCACACTTTACAGCATTTCTACAAAGCCCAAACTCGCTCCTTTCCATCAAGTGGGCAGGACAGGAAAAGGGAACAAGTACACATTTGTGAGCACCTGGGAGAAAGTCATTGCTCTTCTCGATCTGTGAGGTGGGGAGGCGTGATACACACATGGAGCCATATTGTCGGGTACCAAATCTCAGCTCTGCCACTCATGAACTGTGTGATCCTGAGCAAAGTATTTGACCGCTCTATCTCCTTTAAAGAGAAAAACGGGAATAATATGTGATATTTACCAATCATGAAGTTGCTATGGCTACTGAATGAGTTTCTAAACATAAAGTGTTCAGCACGACCCCTAGCACACAGTGCTCAACACACATGAGTAATCATGATTCACCATGAGCATTGCCCTGTGCCAGACACGGGGGACACAAAACGGACAAATCTGTTCACTTGCTATTTATTGGGAGGTCGCATTTGTATTACACGGAGGTCGCATTTGAATGGGATCCAGGCCGTGCGTGCCTGCTGCCATGAAGCTCACTGTCTAGGAAGATGGGAGGCTGTAGATACCGGTGGCAAACTGTGGCCTAGGCACGGGAAGGAAAGAGGACGCCAGGACAGAGCAGGGTAAAAGTAGAAGAGGGGAGGTCATAGACGGCTGCTGTTATTGACAGCTCGATGAAGTGGTGGCCGTTCACAGCCACATTAAAGCAAGCATCATGGGAGACACCTGAGGGGATGGGCGAAGAAGGGAAAGCTGAGGAGAAGGAGAGCTTGGGTACTGATACACTGAAAAGCCACACAGCCCCCTAGTATAATTTCCAGTAAGGGACACGGCAGTTCCCTTTCAGTGAGAAGGAAAGTGAGGTTGGAGGGCCAGTCACCGATAAAGGATCCTGCTGGCTCCCTGACAGCTCTCGTCAGCCCTCACTCAAGCATAGCTCACTGCTTCTCACTGCCCCCTGTCCTGAACGGGAAAACGGAACAACCTGAGCTTTACCCACCCACCCCCTTGAAGCCCTTCACCAGCACAGGGGTCACAGTGCGTATCTTGGCTCGACATCATCCCAACTCCAAGGTGTCACCACATGCAACCTTTTGCTCATCACTTGCTGTGCAAAGGAGTCCCTGCCCTCTCCCACCACCACCACCCCCGACTCGTTCCATCCCCCACAACCACTGGGGTGACACCCAAACCAGTAGCCACAGGTAAACGTGTCTCTCCCTGGGATGCAGAGCTAAATACACAATCCCAGACATGTGACCTGGGTCCAGAATGGAAGGGACCTAGGTGCCAGGGATGACCAATCCTCCAAGAATCCCCCCCTGGATGCTCCTCCCTGGAGACACCCTTCCCTAGAATAGGCCAAACACCCATATAAACAGCGCATCCACAGAATCCCACTGTCCCCAGGTTTTCCTCCTCAGCCCTTGCTATTTTTATCCGGGGAGCGAGAAGGTGGGGGGGGGGGGTTGCCAGGCAGGGCCACGCCGCTGTTTATGTCTGAAATTTGAAAAGATGCACAGTGTACTTGGGAGGAGGCGTTGCTGGGAAAGGAATTTCAGAGGAGCATTTCAAACCTGGCAGGGTGAATAGGTGCCTTGTGTTCAGGTTTATGACTACTAAAGGCTACTCAAGCCATGGCATGAAGAGGGGTCACGGACGGGTGCAAATGTCTATGTGTGAGATTTGGGTGGATGGAGACTCAACTCACTCGGCTGTGAGGATCAAGTGATGTCAGACTCGGGGTGCTTTGGGAGGAAGTCCTTGCGCCATGCCATGGAGACTTCTCTTTATGTCTCCCACATTTACAGTTGAGTATTCTTTTTGGTTCCTACCTCACCGGGCCCCACTCAGTTCTTAGCAGATTCCACGTCGGCTCCTTCCAATCAGCGAGCTGTTTAGTACCAATTCCCTCAGGTACACACCTTTCGTTGGTGGTTCTCTCGGTCACTCTACCAATTCTCTGCCTCTTAACTGCATTGTAAGGGTCCTTTTCATAGTCGTATAATCCTAGTAACAGGCACAAAACTTCGGTTCTGCCTGGGGACTTCATTCCACGAGTGCTAGGTCACGGCCGTCTGTCACTTGGGATGGCTTCAAACTCACCACGTAGTCAATGCTGGCCTTGAACTCTTGATCGCTGCCTTTATGAGATTCCAATACTGGGTTACAATACTGTGCCAACAGGCCCGGTTGGTGTTCTTTGTTCAGTCATGGGAATCAGGATGTGGGAAGTGTTGTCAGTGATATCAAACACAGCCTGGCTGAATGAATAGCGCGTTTGCCTTCTTTCGTCCTCATCCTGAGGTTAGAGTGGCCTTGGCGTGGCACTGTAGGTCCTAGGTCGGCCTGCACGTGGCTCTTCCTAGGTAGAGAGGTTCTCAGAAGGGTAGGGATGAGTGCCGAGGGGGACTTCTACCTTGGTGTGACATTTAAGGTGTATCACATCCCTAGGGTCACAGTTCTAGCATGTCTCCTTGGGTCGGGGGGAGGGGTAGATGTCAGGAATCTTTCATTCTATCAGCAAACCTCAGCAACAGAAGAAGGTTGTCATGTGATAGGACAGGACCCCAGCTCTAGCACAGTTTTGCCCTCTTGACAGCACTTGTACTTCTTTTTCCCCTACAACCTCTCCATTGATTGGCACTGTGCTGGTTGGTTTTATGTCAACTTAAAGCAAGCTAAAGTCTTAGACAGAGAGGAGGGAGCCTCAATTGAGAAGAGTAGACAAGCCTGTAGGGCATTTTCTTAATTAGCAATTGATGGGGAGGACCCAGCCCATTGTGGGCGGAGCCATCCACGGACTGGTGGTCCTGGGTTCCATAGAAAGTGAACAAGCCAGTGAGCAGCACCCCTCCATGTCCTCTGCATCGGCTCCTGCTTCCAGGTTCCTGTCTGTCTGAGTTCCTGTCCTTCGGTGATGAACTGTGCTGTGGAAGAATGAGCCAAATAAACCCTTTCTTCCCCAAGCTGCTCTTGGTCCTGATGTTTCCTCACAACAATAGGAACCCTAAAACAGACCAGTACCACTTTCCTTGAGTAGGGGAGGGTCTGCGAAATTTGTTCTTTATAAGATTCATATTCTCCCCCTCCCTCTTTCCCTCTCTCCATCCTTACATTCTGTTCAACCATTTCTCTTTTCTCTGTATTTCTGTCTCTTCCATGTTCTCCCTTCATTATTGTGTTTGATCAGAAACCGGGGTTCAGAAACTCGAAGCTACCTCCACTCCCATCTCTTCCTGTTCGTCCTCCACACCATCTCCACAGGGGAGCATGGATGCAGGCTGCTCATCCTTCAGTGGACGGACGGCGGCATATTTAAATTTTTTGATAAGTCATCATCCGATCTTATCAACAGTCCTAATCTTTGGCTTCTTAGAGAAAAAGAACCCAGGTAGCTTTTAGTTCTAGAGAAACCATGTGATGTGATCATAGTGAACCCGAGGTCCTGAATGGTGGCTTTTAGTGAAAGGGGGGTCATTTGTGTGGGAGACCTCACTCTTCTGTTTGCCCCCGGTCTTAGTGAGAGGACCATGATGATCTCCAGACATGGGGCACACAGCATCTACCACAGTAGTGAGAAAGGAAAGGAGGGGGTGCAGTGCCTAACTTGCTTCTGGGTGTATAATATATACTCAGTGGGTAGCTACTATTAGCTTCAGCTGGGTTTGGTGGTGAATTCCTGACACCTCAGCAATCAGGAAGCTCAATCAGGAGGATTCTGAGTTCAAGGCTAGCCTGGGCTACATAGTGTTCAAAAGAAAAGAAGGTATAGAGGTAGGCAGGCTAATGCTAACAAGTCAACATCCTAAGGATAAAAGATAATCCCATCTAACACTGCCGTTTTCCTTTGCGTATTTTCTCCTCTGAAAGGAATAATCTAAACGCAGCAGTAGCAACAGCTGAAATGTTGAGAAGAATTAAGATGAAATAAGTGGCAGGTTTCGTAAGGACAAGGGAGCTTCGCAGATCTGCATGTCAGTGGGTCGTCTTATTTGTTATTCACTTTTACCTGGGCTGTTTGTTACTGCTTTTGCTGTTGTTAAAACAGGCTCTCAGGCAGCCTACACGCCTGATCCTCCCGCTGCCGCCTCTCAGGTGTTGAGATTACAGGCCTAAGAGAATCTGACAACTGGGATACAGGACACCATAGCTCAGAACCAGTTCGGGTCTAGGGTGTAGGAGGCAGTCCCCTAGGTTCCAGGGCAGAGAACAGAAGGGATCAGGCTCCCAAGAGGCACAGGGCCTACGAAGTGAGTAACTTCGGGACTACAGGACCTCGGCCGTCCTTCCCCAGACCTGCTTGGGAGATGATGATGATAATAAGGACAATGGTGAGGACAATGATGATGACAGAGATGACAGGGTGGTGGTGACGGCGATGCTCCGTAAACCAAGACAGCCTCGCCCCACTCACCGCCCCCCGACACACGAGGATGCTCAGTAGTAAAGACATGGGGGATGTGTGAGTAAAACACTTGCCCTGATTTCCATTTAAAAACAGCAGGGTTTTGCTGAAATACCAACCTACTATGAATTCAGGGAGAAACTGCAAACTAGAGCTTCCCCCCAAACCCCAGTTTCCATAAACATGCCCTTCTAGGTCTGTGTCTGAAGTGACGCTGAGTCTTCCTGTCCCCGTGTGTACTCATTGCACACAGACATGTGGGGACTTGGAAGCGTTTCACTAAAGTTACCCCGTGTTCCTTATTCTCAGAACATTTTCCTCTTCAGCTGTCACTTGCACAGTGGTCAAGTAATACGATGACGCTTTCCAAACATGCCAGTGGGGACCAGGAGGCTCCTGACCCAGTTTTGGCCTGAGGAGGGTTTTCTGTATTCTTCTGTGGCCCTCTGCCTCTGGAAAAGATGGCAACCCCCACCGCTCATTGCAACCAATGTTTGTCGTTACTGTGTTCTTATTTGTTAGCTTCTTTTACAAATACAGAAAAAACACACACAGACACACACACACACACACCCCAAAGGCAAAGCACTTACAGTGTATAAAAAGCAGTGTATAAGGGCCTAGGAAAAGGAGAAAACTGATCACGCTGCACCCAACACCAGTCCCTTCTCCAGGTCCAGGTGTCAAAAGTCCACATCTTACTTTAATTCTCAAAAATCTCTGGGCTGCCTTCATGTACAGGTTGAAAACAAAGGCCCAGGCAGTTAAGAAACTTGCCCAAAGTTTCTAAACAAAACTGAAATTTGTATCCCAGGCTGTCTGACATGAAAGGAATTGCCCTGGTCCTTAACTGTTTTCTAGCTGAAGAGAAACAGGATACCTGTTTCTTGCGGCCTATGTGAAAGGTTTCATTTCAATTTGTTTTTGTTTTATTTTATTTGTATATGGGCATGGTATGTTTGGGTGGTTGTGCATAAAGGTGTGTGTGGTGTGTGTGTGTGTGTGTGTGTGTGTGTGTGTGTGCAGGCCAGTAGTCAATCATCCCTCAAACATCATCCACCTTGGTTTTTTGAGACACTCTCTTTCACTAGCCTAAAGCTCCCCAAATGGCAGAGGTTATCTGGCCCGTGAACTCCAGGGATCCCCCTGTCTCTGCCTCCTAGCCCTAGAACTGAAAGTGTGCCACATGCTTGGGTTTTACAAAGGGGTTCTAGAGATTGAACATCGGTGGCCGTTATGCCCACGCCCCAAACACTTTACCCACTGAGCTATGTCTGCAGACCCACTAGACTGATTGCAATTATCTCCCAGTTTCAATGTCAACCAAAAGGTGTGACGTACCCTGAAATGTGACCATCTAGCTCTGGTCACACGAGGAGGAGCTGAACATTCAAGGGGTAACAAGGAAGAGCCATCTTTGCTCCTCCCTGACCAGTCCTGGGAACTGTATTTCAGAGAGGCAGCCACAACTAAGCATTGCCCAAAGACCAAGGAATCCAGAAGCAAACCTCCTTAGGAAAACAGTTAAGGACCCAGCAGCCTTAAGCTGTGAGGAGAGAGAAGCAGAGAGAGGTCTAAGGATAGATAGCCCAGGGCAACTCACTAAGGATACCTGGATACCTGTCCTCTTACCTGAGACAGACTGTGTTGCTCCTAAGCCATGAACTGCTTGCTGACGCTGAGACCCTGGACAGATACATCTGTGGAACTCTGTTAGTGGCATAGACCCACACATAGCAAGGCACTTCCATGGTGTCTCGCTGTAAGAAACAAAGGCAAGTATTCTTTGTGACACAGTGCAGTGCCCTGGGGATATTGTCTGTGTTCTAAGAGTCAATTGAATGGGAAGTACAGGACAGCCACCAACATGCATCCAACAATATTTAGTCCCTGTTACACTATTAGGTGTACTAGCTCCAGGGGTGGCCTTTGTGATCAATTGAAAACAATGGAGGAGACATGTGTGTGACTCCCAGAGCTAAAAAGGATACAGAAGTATTTTGGTCCCATCTAGCCTCTACATCACCCACCATGGATGTCAGCCACCATGTCCTGGGCACACTCGGTAGCTATAATAGGAGACTCCTATGGCGAAGAATCAAGCTGACAATCATGCGAGCCAGCCACCTTAGCTGTGGGTCCTCAAGCCTCTGGAAAGCTATCAGCTCACTGCAGCTGCACTGACATCCAAGTGTAACCTCATGAGACAACCCAAGCCAGAAATGCCCAGCTGAGTGGCTCCCAAATCCCTGACTGTAGAAACCACAGGCAATGGTAAATGATCACTGCTGTTTTAAAGCCACTAAATATGGGGGAGGTTTGTTACACCACCATGACAACTAGAATATGGAGCTGTGCCATCCTGGGACATCCTGGACTGCCTCGAGGGTCCTGCTCTAGGCTTTGGCCCTAGGCTCTGTTCTCAGTAGAGCTGAACACTGGGTGTGGTATGCTGGCGGGCTTCATAGACGGTCTGCCACTGAGAGCAATAGCAATCCCAGAGCACCAAGATTCCGTGCAGAGGGGAGCTGAATGTATGAGAGGGTAATCATAAGCCACAGTGAAAATGAAGTCCCACCCATTCATCAGACCAGGACAAGACACAGGAGAGATGGGGTCACAGCGGTCCAGGTGAAAAAGTCGCAGGCTCAACCTTGATGCGACCGTCAGAAAGATGCAAAAATGTAGGTTGCATAACTAAATGCACAGGACTCAGACAAAGGTGGTGCACACACACTCCCACGTTAAACATATCAGCAGGACTGAATTCCATTTTAAATCGCTCTTTCAGGGGCAATGGAGGTAGTCTACCTTCATGAAGATTTCTATGAACCTGCTCGAGGTCTGTTGGTTGAGACAAACGAGAAAGGGTAGAAAGAAGCAAGGATGCCTAGACCAAAAGAAGGAGATGCTGATGGAGAAAGCAACACACTGGTTTAAAGATGGTGAGGCCTGCCGTGTCCAAGAGGTTCAAGGGGCACAGAGAGAGGGTGGAAACGGACTCGCTTGAGTCACTGCAGATTCCACACTGAGACAAGAGCACAGGCTGCTACCTAAGCCAGAAGCCACGAGAAAATGGGCCATGGCCTCTGAACATCAGACCATGGGCAAATCTGAACAAAGTGTGCTGCCCAGCCTGCAGGGGTGACATGCTATCTGTCGGAAGGAGCGTCTCCTGAGCTCAGTCAGAGCTCTTTGCCACTCTGAGCAGCTCCGTCGATGGTTCCCTGAGTGATGTCATGTGACACTCCTGCTTCAGCTAGCGTGTGAAATACCTGGGGACTCTTGGAGAAGTGAAGATTCCAAAGCAGAGGCTCTGGAGAGGGCCCGAGAGTCTGTGTTTCTCACAATCTCCCAGCTGCCATGAGAGTCTGTGGACCACACATGGCGGACAGAAGTCAGAGCTTAACCAGTGACCGTTGCTGGCATCAGGTGGCTTCTCGGAGACACGGAGTGACTGCAAAGTAGTTTAGAAAATTACAAATTATTCTAGCCGAGAATAGGTGAACAGAATCAGAAGGACTGCCCAGCAGCAAATGGGCCTCCTGTGTTGGGTGGGACAAGTGTCTATGCGCCACTCAGAGCTTTCTGAAGCTGTGACCTTTGATTCTCAGAATCCAGTCTTCGAAGTATCCGACTGAGCATCATCGTGAGCTGTCTGCATCCTCCGGAAGGCAGGGTGGTGTTATATCAAACTGTCCCCATGGCCCACTCACTGCCGGGGTGGTCATTAGAGTCTCAGTATTGTAGTGTGTACCTGGGAGCCCATGCTGCCACAAAGCATCAGACATATTTTAAAAAATGGCTGCTGTCTTTTCATTAAAACTAATAGATGATCAGTAAACACGTGCTTCCGTCATGACAAAGATGAATCATCTAGTGAATATTTGCCCTTGGTCGGAGTTGCTCTTCACTGGGGCACCCCACAATGCATGTCAAACATGACCCCACTTTGCAGACAAGGCCAGTCTGTTGTCAACCAGAATGCGACATGAGAAATGCATTGGAACTTAAGAGACTGGTATTTCCTCATAAAGAAAAATTTTAGTTAATTAGTTTATTTATTTTCTGATTGTTTTGTTTTTCGAGACAGGGTTTCTCTATGTAGCAGTCCTGGCTGTCTGATCTCACAGAGATCCTCCTGCCTCTGCCTCCCAAGTCCTGGAATCAAAGGCATGCACCACCACCCCTGGCTTAAAAGGAACTAGTTTATTTTTTTTTTAAAGGAGAGATTGATGCTTCTAGAAAGCACTTTGCTCCTGGCCCAGCAACTTAAAAAGTTTTCCATTCCTCTAACAAAGGAAGGCACTGGCCTCTGAGCAGTTTTGATGACTACAGTGTGACTGTCCCTTTGGTTCTCTGAAACTTGCTGACTGTGACCCAGAGCAGGCAATGCACTGGCAGAAAAGAAGACAGGACAAGGATGGCCAGGTGACAGAACACCTGAGACGCACTCAGCTCTCAGACTCTGCAGGTGGGTTGAGCAGCCCAGCCCAGCCTGAGCTTCAACCCTCTACAGAGGGGAGAAATAATCAGAAAGTGTCCTGGGCCCGGGGCCAGAACCGAAACAGTTAGTCCATGAGATGCCCACACAGTTCCTGCATAGTCAGTCTGAGGAAACTGAGGCACATCGCTTCTGACCCTTCCGTCAAGGCAACACTCGGTTAGATCTCTCAGCACTGTGTAGTCTGCAAAGGGCCCACTTCTTGTCTAGGGAGAGAAGTGGGAGCTGCCCACCGCACTGCCAGAGGCCGCTGTTTTCCTGAGAAGGACACTAGCTTCCTCTCAAGGCCATCAGCAGTCCGAATCCCCAACCCCCAAACGTGCTGCAGCCTGACCAGCTGCTCTAGTGGCACAGAGGGGTGACCTTGGTTTGAAATTAGCCCCCAGCTTGATGGGGAACTCCACCACTTTCTGAGCTCCATGGGCTGCACACCGCTGGGAGGTAAGGGAAGGTGTTGTATTGTTTAACTTATTGGATGATTTAGAGAAATTAATATTACTGTATGTTGCAACTAGCTAATAGTGGGTGTCCAAAAACTTAGTTTTTAAATTTTTTTCCCAGGAAACAAATTTATTAAAGAGTGCCATAGAGGCGGTAGCAAATTCCTGCTTGAGATGTCCTTGGTCTATCCTGAATTTTGAAGACCCCTAGCCTTGTGCCTCTGTGGCTGCCTCATCTCCTCTTTCCACTCTCCCCTGTAGTCTCGGGGTATCCCACCCCCAAAACTTTCCAGCAATGCTCCCTGAAGGTTCTTCCAAAATCGCAGCCCCAGAGTAGGGGGTCCTCCTGCGTGACCCGGTCCCTCTGAGTCTCAACAGCAAATCTCCACTAGATGCCCTGGGAACCCTCAGCCCGCCACCCTGGTTACGCGAACCGGGTGCTCTCGGCACTCTGTGGGCGCAGCCCTCCGGGGCCGCCTGGACTGCGGAGCTGCCGACCGCAATGCAGACGCGGGGCCCTCCAGCGCTGCCCGCGCGGCTTTCCTCCGCTGGCCCGGGAGCTGCGGGGTTCGTGCTCCTCTCGTGCCCTGAGCTCCGGGCGGCTTCCCCAGCTGAGCGCGGTCTCCAGCTCGGGTCCAGCAAGCTCTGGACGCCTCTGCCTTCCCCTCCCCCCTGCAGACCGGCCCCGGGGGTGGGGTTTCCCTGTGAGCTCGCCCCCTCCCACCTCCACCCCTCATGTGTGCCCACCCCTCCCCCGCCCGCCCCTATGTATGTGTCACGTCTCACCATTCCCGCCCACCTACCTCCCCGCGGTGCCAGAGGGGGCTCTCTGAGCTGAGGACGCGCGCGTAGCACCGCTCAAGGTCCCTCACTCTCTCTCCGCACCCTTGCCGGCTGACATCTGACGCAGGTGCCAAGGGGGCTCCGGGCACCTTTCTGTGTCCCTTCCCTCTATCGACCCTGCTCCGCAACCCAGCCAGCTAGCTGCCACTGCGGCCACCGCCCGAGGGGACCTGCGGACAAGACGCCGGCGGGAGGAGGGGTGCGCAAGGCACCCTCCGCACAGAGCATCCCCGCTGCAGCGCAGCAAGACCCGGGGCTCACAGCCCCCAGGAATCCCTAGCTGCCTCGCCAGCGTTACGGGACTGAAGTTCTTGGAGGAGCAAGTTCAACTCTTCAAGGTAAAGAAAGGTCTCCTTCTCTCCGGAGGAGCTCTGTCTCGGGGAATCTGGGAATGCTGCTGAGGCCACGCGACTATGTGCTGGGGGTGGTGTGCCTCCGTATCCCCATTGGGCATGTGTGTTGGGGCTCAGGACCTCAGATGCAAGAGCACCGAAGTTGAGCAAATTCAACTGCTGCCCTGACTCAGAGTGAAAGGGAACACGTGGAGGGGTTCTCGCTCCTAGTACACAGGATTAAGAAAGACCAGAGCTTTTACAAGTTTAAGGTTTGGGGGCGTTAAACTGAAGTGCAAACGGAAAGGCGGTTTTAAAGCCAAGGAAATGTGGGTTCAAATCCACCCCCCCTCCCCCGTTCCTCTTGGCGCTCCATGAGGTTTTGGCTTCCATTGGGAAGGCCAAGTGACCAGGGAATCGACAAAAATTATGTGAATAGCAGGTCAGACAGACAGCAGAGTTCAGAGAACTAGCGGGCCCTCTTGATTTGCTGCAGATTTGCTCCAGGGGTCTCGGGGCACCCAAAGCGGTGGGGAAGAGCTGGAAAGAGGTTGACAGAACATGGGACAGGACTACTGAGCTGCTCCAGGGCAGCAGACCAGAGCCAAACTCAGAGATGACCGTCTCTACCAAGATGGCATTTGTCAAGCTGGAAACAGGAGAAGAGACGGGACTCACGACTGTCCCAGGGCAGCTTTTCCATTTCTGAGCTTTTCTGCAACCTTCCAACTGCCGGGCTGGGTGGGAGGGTGGCAGCGTGTCAGTTAGCTGTGGGCGTGGAGGGTTGTCTCCTTTAGGAGGAAGGATCCGGCTCAAACTTTTCGGATATGCGGCTCCCTGCAATTGGGAGCTGGACCCTGAAGGAGGTACCCACTCGAGTTTCACTAGGAAGCATTTCAGGTTCTAGGTAGCCTGGCAGGTGTATGGATTCCCGTTCTGTGGGGTGGCAGTGAGAAGCAACAGGAGGAGGAACCTATGTGCCATGTCTTAGCATGATACCTTTGCCTCTGGATGTTGCAGTAGGTTGTTGTCCGCAGCACTAAACTCTGAAAAACACCTAATTTAAGGAACCAGAAATCTCAACTCTTCCTTACTTCTGGGTTACTATGATAAGGATTATCAAGTTGCTTATATTGGCTGGGCAAGCTAGGTAGGGAACTCTGAAGATAAGAATGTTAGCCAGCCAGTCACCACCCTAAAGGAGATTCTACTCACCTAAAGAAAAGGTTACAGGACCTTCACCCCCATTTAAAACATTTTAGATGAAGGAATTATCAAAGGGGGGAAAGGGGGATCTCTCTTAGAAATACTGGAATCCCTGAAGTTGTGTTGCATTTAAATATAATTTAAATGTAATTATGTGGTGTTTCTAATGGCAGACACGGTTTGTTCATTCATTGCATCTTTCTCCAGAGTACCACTCAGAAGCCAGGCTCTGGGCTGTGGTGGCTCAGCAGGCACACACTAAACAGCTGAGGTGACCCAAGCAAAGGGCCAGTACACACCCAGCACCCAGCAAGTACTTGGAGAGTGTTTACTGTTATTATTCGTTTTAATATTAAGTAATTTTGCTTTTCCTAAAATGCTTCCCTGAAGACCATACTTAATTATCTTCATGCTGGGACTTTTTTAAGTTTGAAAACCATCATGACCCCTAGGCATTCAGGATACTTCGAATACCCCCCCCCATCCCTCTGGCATTATTCTACCCTGGCATACAAAGGTGACCCATGCCCATAACCACAAGGGGGCTCCATGAGAGAACTCACCCCCCGAGAAGGAAAGCAGATTAGGGTTCAAACCCTGCCAATAATGTTACATGAGTTTGTTGAGGTCTTGAGCCTCCTCGAGGCTCAGTTTCCTATCTCTAAAAAAAGACAAGAAGGGGGGACCTGTAGGAGTGGATTTCTTCAAATATTTAAGGGCATAACGTGTGTACTTTTCCAAGCCCTCTACAGACATTACAAACCTCAGTTCTCCTTTACTGGATCACAAATCATACGCTCTGGGTAGTGCCAGTTTTGAACATTCTTAGAGACTGTATGTCTCAAGTTTTGGTGTGGATTTTTAATGATACCTTTTAGAACTGGATCCTTCCCAGGCCCTGCTGGTTGGACATTTGGGGCGCCTCGGCTAAGCCTGGGGAAGCCCATAGACTTTGGTTTGGAGTGTCCATGGCTACCGACAAGATTTAGCCAACCTCAAGCTGTAGCACCAAGTCAGCAGTGCTTTGACGAAATAGTAGATAATATTATGCCTTCCATATAATAAGGGCAAGTATTGTTTCTGGAAATTTTCATCTCTATATGTGTTTTTGCAGTTCTCCATGAGGGTATGTGTGTTCATAAAATATATGCAAATAGGCATATATTTTATGTTTGCATAATGTGTTTTTATTGCAAGTTATA
Source organism: Arvicola amphibius (assembly GCF_903992535.2). Lineage (NCBI taxonomy): Eukaryota > Metazoa > Chordata > Mammalia > Rodentia > Cricetidae > Arvicola > Arvicola amphibius. Next base: position 150,161,673 of record NC_052058.2, read on the forward strand.
GTCCATAAAAATTTGGAAGATATCAACTACAGCCCAGTGGGGTGGTATTCTGTAATCTCAGCATTTGAAAGTTTAAAGCCAGCGTGGGCTACATAATGTGTTGGAGGCAAGCCTGAACTACATTGTGAGATCCTGTTTCAAAAACCACGGGCTTCAAATATAACTTAAAAACAGAAAGAAGGGGGGGGGGGAGACAAGGCACCAATAGCAACGGTGCTTCTGTCTGAGAAATTCCAGCCTTGTGACTCCAGGTGGCAGGCATTGGTGTGTCCTTGCTGCAACTGTACCAACACCTACCCAGACCGGAGGCAGCTAGAACCAGAACCTGGGAATAGGGAAGAAAGACAAGTTCAATAGAGAGAGCTCTCAGTGTCAGAGAGGAGCTGAGATACTGGAAGACAGCTCTGGGTGCAGGTATAAAGGTAAATGCTGTCTTGAGAAGTGGGGTATGGTATAGACACATGGCTTAGAGATAGGAGTGGTTTTCTCCTGCTGTCGGAGAGTCACATTCTGGGCTCCTGTGTCCCGGGAATATAGGAGGTCAATCGATGTAAAATTTCCTTTGAGGATGGCACCCCTCCCTTCCTGAACACTAACCGATTGGATGCCTGTTAAAAGGATGTGGAGAAAGGTGAGGGCAGTCTGGAGAGAGAATGCAGGCAAGAAGAGGACAGGATCAGAGGAGAAATTTGTAGGGAAACCGGTAAAACGGTTCCTTTTTTTCAAAAGTTGAATCCAGGGTAAGAACGGAAACGGTTGAGTTTACTTTGAAAAACTCAGAGCCTCCTTGTATGCAGCTCTGTGTGTGGTGTGTGTGTGTGTGTGTGTGTGTGTGTGTGTGTGTGTCAGAGGGCGGGCTTTGTGGGCTGGCTGGGGTGTGTGAGAGGCAGCGTTGCTCCCTCAATGGCCTTACAGTGTATCCTAAAGAAGCTTTTTGTTAGACTCCTAAGTAGGTGGATTGGGGGGTGTGAGGCTGAACATCACGAATTGGATATTTGCTTACCTTTGAGGCTCCCTGTTTTTCCTTTTAAGACATCCACCCAGAATAGGAGCTATGTCTCCTGGGGGAGGGGGGACTACAGGGGAACAAGGCTGCCTGTCTCCATAATTGATTTGACTTGAGGAGCAAGAAGAGGAAAGAGACAGAGCCAGGCAGGGCTTCAGTGCCTCATCTGTGGGGAATCTACCTTCAGTTTTCTGGTCTGGCTATCCCCTGACCATGGATGCTCAGGGTCTTTGAGACCTGTAACAATCCTCATTTAAGAGATTGCCAAGGGGATTTAGGGAAGGGAAGGACTGACCCTGGGTCACCCCGGAACAGACTCGTGAGGATCTGTATAGGAACCCAGAGCATCAGGATTTCATCTAGAACATTCCCCCTCCACAGATACCATTCATTCGTTACTAGTACCTGCTCCATATCGGACTCTGCACATAACTGATCCTGCCCCGTCTTCTTTGTGGTCTAATTGAAACAGGAACTGTTATCACCTTGACCCTGGCCCCTCATTTCTATCAAAGAGTGGTTCTCAACTAGGAGCTCTTTTTGGTCCCCTCCCTGAACATGCCTAAAGCCATTCCTGTTGTCACTGTTTGAAAGGGGGTTGCTACCCACATGCTGTAGAGAAAGGCCAACGAAATTGCCAAACACTTTTTAATACACAGGATGACACCCCTCCTCCCCACACACACCTACACACTCATGCGGCACAAGATCCAAAATGTCACTAGTGCTAAAGCTGAGAAGGAAAAAAAAGTGGCTCAGGACCTTATTCAGTCCCTGAGTCAAGCCACACCCAGCTGAGTGAGCCAGACAACCAAGAGGCTAGAGGAAGGGTCTGGGTAGCAACCAATCGCAGTCAACAAATGGGAAGTGGGGGGAAAGTAGCCCGCAGTGACTAACAGAAAGAACACGGCCCATAGGAAAGTTGAAATCTTAGCTGTATGCCTAAGGCAATGCGCTTACCCCTCTGAGCCTGTTTCTGTGCCTATGAAATGGACATCCAAGATAAAGCAAATAAAGACGCTGGTATAAACTAGACCCACAGTAAAATCTCGGGCGTTATTATCTTTGAGGCCTTTCAAGGTCCTGCCACAGAAAGTTACAGCATCAGCAGGTGAGGACATGTGATCTCCAAGCCAATGAAGGTTTCTGTTTGGGGCCGGTTGTCAGAGCCATGTTTTCTGCTGGGGAAGGGGAGGGAATGTGTGGTATCAGCACCCCCCTCACACACAGCTCTCAGCAGAGAGTGAGAAGGCCACTAGAGCTTGCTCTGGTGAGAAGCCAGAGGTGTCCAGGCTGGGTAGTGGAAGCGTTCCCAGACTTGGGGGGTCACAAGACGCCAGCTCTGTGTTACTTAACTGGAAAATGGAGGTATACCAAAACCCTGAAAGAATCCACCATCTATGAAACCCCTTGTAGGGTTGTCTGGAAACCAAGGCAGGGATTTTATATGTCTTTTATCTAATTTAGTGGCAGGCACACAGGATAGACTAGTGGATGAATGGGGTGAGCCAACGAATGAATGAGCACATGAGCAAACAGACTACCACACTTCACATTTCTTTCTTGACAAGGAGGAGACCTATAACACCCACAGGGACCATCTCCCACCCCTAAAAATAATGGCAGCCTCTGGCATCCAGTAAATTCTATCGCTCTTCTTCTCTGGGAGGCAGCGCCCCCTAGAGCTCACCGAAGATACAGCAGTTGGATCCTAGTAGGGAGTGAGTGGATCAGGAAAGCACCAGAACTGAGACCAGCCCAGCTCCAGAGAAGAAAACTGAATGGGGACCAGGAACTCCTTGGGGGTCTAGGCAAGCCTCTACATTGAGAAATGGAATTGCAATAAATTAAGGCCCAATTGGAATCCACCAGCCAAAGGAATGAATTTTGTGTCCCTGAACCTGCATTTTGGGGGGGGGGGGGCATAAGACAATAAAGCAGAAAGGGTTTCAGTTCTCACCACATCTCCTTCCTAATTAAGCTGGCAGGGAGGTGGAAGGGGGCACTTGAATGAAGGGAGCTGCTCTTGGCACGGTCTCAGCTTCAAGCAGACATCTGAATCCTCTCTGTTCATCCCCCAAGCCACTTGAAAAGCAGTGGGGGTGGGGAACATCCTAGAAGCACTGTGTCATCCAATCAGAGCTCATTCATAACTGGATGTGGCGACACAGGCCTACAGTCCCAGCTCCCAAGACTCTAAGCCCAAGAGGCTCTTGAGTTTGAAGTCAGCCCGGTCTAGGTAGCAAGACCTTGTCTTTTAAAAAAAAAAAAAAAATGATGTAGCTGGATTATCCTAGGGCTTGCCTGGCATGGTCAATGCCCTGGGTTCCATTGAGTAGGGCGATGCATCCCTGTAATCCAAGCACTCAAGAGGAAGAAGCAAGAGGGCCAGAAGTTACAGATCTTCCTCAGCTACATAAATCTGAAAACAGCTTGGGCTGTGTGAGCCCCTGTCTCAAAAAAAAAAAAAAAAAAAAAAAAAAAAAACCAAGAGGTGTGGAGAAGATCCTAACCACAGACAGTCCAGGGACCACCCACCCAGCATCATCCATCTTGGCTCACCTCCTGGCTCTACCCTCTACATCCTAACTGGTTGGCTCCAGGGTCACACTAAGGAATAAAGTCATGTATAAGAGAACGGTCCAACAGGGCATCACAGCCTCTTCCTCACCTTAGAGCGCCTCTCTTCCTGGCCCAGCCTCCACCCCCGTCCTATGGAAGAGGGCTTCCTGGCAGAGCCTGTACTCTTCATCCTGTCACCCCACCCCCACCCTTCATCTCCCAAGCCAGGGCTGCCTCCCGTCCCAGCCTTGCTGCCTCTCCCTCTATGTGTGGATGGCTGAGGGGAACAGCTAGACCTCAGGGTGTTTCTACGAGCTGGGGGATGCTGTCCAACTTGACCGAAGGGAACTGTGGTAGGAGAGAAAAATAGCTTTCAGTGTGGGAATTAGAACCGTCTAAGGAGCCATTGCACGCCGTAGATGGAGTCAGCCTCCTCTGTCGGAGGAGCAGTGGTGACAGGGATCTGATTTTCAACGTCCTTTCTCGTGATTCTCCTAGCCTGGGCCGCTCATTGAGAGAGTGGCTGATGCCGCAGTTCTGCCCTGCAGGGGAAGGGCAGATGCTTCCTCTGCTCCCTCCCCGATGCCTGAGACAGGGCCTTGCTTCCAGAACACAGCTGGTCTTGCCTTTGGTTTAAATAAATCCTTTTGTCCCTAGGGGCGAGACAGAGGTTTCCCCAAAATGGCTTCTACAAAATATGCCTCGCAGACAATAGGCAAAGTGTTTTAAAAAAATGTGTCATCTCTTAGGGAAATTCGGAAATTAAGCAGGTCGCTTTCCCGCCAGACTTCTCTTGGTACCAGTGGGCTGGACTCTCCTTCAAGTCTCTCAGGCAGAGTGTGACCAACTGGAAGCTCTTTCTTCTTCCAGCAGATTGAGGGACTCAGTCTAGAAAGATGCTGATCTGGCATCTCTGTGGGAAGAAAGGCTGCTGCACCGAACCCAGAGGGCAGGCCAGGGGAGAGGCAGGCCCGGAAGATTGCCTAAGAATCCTCCATCTTGGGTGGCTGATGCAGAAGCTCAGTTGGCAGAGCACTTGCTTAGCTTGCACGAAGCCCTGGGTGTGCATTAGCGCACGCCTGTAATCCCAGTGCATCAGAGTCAGGGGCCCAGAACTTCAAGGTCATCCTTAGTCACATAGTGAGGTCAGCCTGGGCTACATAAGACCCCTTCTCAAAAGAAAAAAAACCAAAAAACAAAAAAGACCACACACACACACAAATAAAACCCTTCACTGTCTTTATTAAGAGATGCCCATAGTCCCCCTCCAGCTTCATCTGTATCTGTTTCCTGGCTCCATCCCTGGGGTGCTTCTGGAACCACGGCACCATCTTGTCATCTTTCAGTTGAGATAGAGAGTCTAGTTTTGTTGGTGGCTCCCTTTCTGATGAGCCCACTTGAGGATTCTGAAGAATCCTTGAGGCCACTGTCATCCAAACATGGGTGGGGCAAAGGGGTTCCAAGCCTAGCATGGCCGCTATCAGTAGTGCCGATTCATCACACCGTACCCCTAGATCCTTATCTTTGTAGTGCGTATAATCGCTCATCCCCGAGGTTGAGCACTAGGGTGAAATGAGGTGATACAACTAAGCCATGGTACCCACCCTGCACGCCACAGAGCAGATGTCCTGCAAGCTCCGGCTGCTGCTCTTGGTCTCACAGCTGTCTCCAATAGCCCAGGCTGAACTGCTTTCTTGCTCACTCGGGCATCTTAGAATAAGAAGAGAAGTGTGATACGTATTCCACCAGCCCAAAGCTGGCCGGGAATGAGGTAGATGGAACAGCACGGTCTACCTCCTGATAGGCCAGTAACTACAGCAGGCCTTGTACCCAGGATCCCTACCTACACTGTATAACTCGGGCGGGTTCCACTGCAGTTCCCAAAAAGAGTAGCACCTGGGACAGTCCCGTGAAAGCTCACAAGTTTCTGCATCATTCACTCCTGCAGCCGTTCTCTTAGGAATGTACCAAGAAAGCCACCCTGCAAAGGTGGGCTAGCGAGAATTCTGGTACAGGGGCTGTCACCGCAGTCGCCACGACTGTGCCATGGGGAAGCCAGGCGGGCAGGAGCAAAGGGTTGGTGTTGTTCTAGGAGTTGCCTCTGGCCCCCAGTTCACCCCCCTTTCCCCTCTATCCTCTTCTTCAGGAACTGGGTATTAGAGGATTCTAAATGTCCCGGAAGAACAGTTAATGACTTGCATTAGTTAAGGCAGCCGAGCATAGCTCTGCCTCTGACCAAAACCATGCCCTGTGTGAACCCCAGGGAGTGGAAGGCTCTGAACCCAGATAAGACAGAAAATGTAAGGAAACCGGTGCTTCACTTCTAGAGTTTTCCTTGACAAAAAGCAGAATCCAGATGAGGATCTAGTGTGTGTCTCTCTCTGCTACTACAAGGAGCCCATGTGGTTTATCAGGGAACCTCAAGGAAATGTGGAGGTTCCATAAATGCCTAAAGTCTAAGAAAGTTCCAAAGATTGGATTCTAGCAAAAGGGCTGATATAAAGTTCCAGAGACAGCATCAAGAGCAAGCCCAAGACCAGAAAGTCTTGTCTCTACTAAGAAAAGGAAGACAGTAGAGAGAGTGGGTAAAATATAAAAATAATGCAAGCCCTCCCACAACCTAAGTGATCCAGAGGTCAACTGCCAAGTGAGAAGGGAATAGGTAGCCCCTCTAAAAAAAACAAAAAAAAAAGGTTTAAATCAAAATCAGTCACAGCAATGTGATCAAAAGTGGTTCCTCCTGTTCATTCTCTAGGGTTGCATAACAGTGTGCCACAAAGTTGGGTGGTTTAAACAACAGAAATTTATTATCTCATAGTTCTGAGAGCCAGATGCCCTAAATCAAAGTGTCAGGAATGGACATGCTCCTTCTAGAACCTGGAGGGAAAGTCCTCCAGTGCCCTTCTGAGCTCAGGGGCCCATGGCATCCCTTGTATGTCGGCAACACCACTGCTCTTGGCCCCGGCTCCAGTGTCTCCCCCTGGTGTCACCCTAGTGTCTGGATGTTCCCTCCCCTCCCCTTCTAAGGACATCAGTCATATTGCCCTATCCCAAGGACCTCATCTGAACTTAATCACACCTGCAAAGGTCCTGTTTCTTAGTTAACTCACATTCCTATAAAGAAGAGAATTTCAATATGCCTGTTTGGGGGGGGGATACACCAGTCGGCATGTAAAAACTCTTGATTGACTTACTACTGTGATTTAGACCTTTACATCCAGATAGCTAGAGGAAGCTCTATCTAGGGAGACAAGTCCCATACTTTAATGTTCATTGAAGACCAAGCAAGGGCAGGAATTCCTCCGTATGGTGTGAACTGATATTCTCAAGTGCATATTGCTATCCGAGAGAGAGAGAGGGGGGGGGGGGGGAATGTGGACATGCTTGCTTGTCTGGATCCCAGAGGTCAAGTCTAGATCTCATCCTCAGTTGCCAGCCAACTTGTTATTTGAAACAGGGTCGGTCTCTCATTGGCCTGGAGCCCCAGGAATGTACCTGGCCCCACCTCCCCAGCACCGGGATTGCATATGCCACCATACCTGGCTTTTTTAAAGTGGGTTCTGGGGCTTGAATTTAATTTACCATGCTTGCGCCAACAAGTGCTTTACCAGCTGAGCTCTCTCCCAGTCCAGAGTCCCAAGAGTTTTAATACAGAGAGCATGTATTTTCTCACCCATAAGGACACTCTTTCCCCCATGGTCCCCACTTGGCTGCCAACTCGGTCACTGGGGATTCCATTGGTTTTGACACAAACTCCTATCCTCATAATTGCCTTCCAGGTCCAGAATTGATTTCCTCCTGTGATTATATTGAATTAAAGTTAAATTTTTTATGTTATTTATAGAAACTTTTTTCCCAGTCAAAACTAGTAGAGGACAATGCAGAAAGTTTGAGAAAGATGAACACCGAAGTGAAAACGTGAAATCCACTCTAAACTTTCCACCCCAGTGACCAATGTCACATTTCTGTCTATTTTTTTCTTTCCCATGAATGTGCATAAGAATAAAATGGGGCTATGACCTACACATTATTGTGTGGCTTGCTTCTGGGGGTGAACATGTTTGCGTGACAGTTTCTATACTCGAGTATTTTTTACACCAAACTCCTTTCTGGTCACAGTAGGGGACACAATGAGAGGATTAGGAAGTTTTCCTTGTCCTCAGGAGCCGGCGGTGTGGATGAGAGACCATCTGCGGGGAATTCTCCTCGGCAGCATGGTGAAGGAAGTCCTAGCTCTTTGCCCAAGTCCTGCTGCTGATACTGCAACCGCCAGTGATTTTTTTCCACCAAGAAAAAAAAAATCACAGTGGCCCCCATCCATTCCAAATTGATCTAAGTCTCAAGGGAAGTACAATTCATAGCTTTGAGGTCTACAGGGGCTCCTCTCAGTGGGCGTGTGGGCCAAATACCCATACACATAGAATAAAATAAAAATTAAAATACAACAGCAATGAGTTATGTTGGGGCAGAATGCTCTCCCAGCCTGTGTTCCATTCCTAACACCACCAAAGGGGGTAGGACCACAAATTAAGAGACACACATCGTATGTGTCCCCATAAGCCAGAGACCTGAACTTACTGCTCATTGAATTGATCCTGTTTCCCTTGTTCTGTGTGTGAGCATCCAGTGCTGAATGCTAAGTATCTCTCATACCACGTGACCCTTAACCGAAACTAATTCATATGCTGCTCAGATAGAGAATCAATAGCCTGACATCACAATGGAAGAAAGATGGGTTATGCTGGACTCCCTGGCAGACAGCATGGGGGTCCCCAATATGGCACATGGCCTAGAGGATTTCTGAGGGAAAGTTTTGATCAACCTCTCTTCTGCTTTCTATGATGCTTTGGAGCTGACATCCACAAAGAAACAGCCCTCTGTGGAACACATGAGATGTCCCCTGCTGTGGATGCTGCTGGCGGTGTGACATCTGAGAAGACCCTGTTCACGGGAAACAGGGTGTCTTCCTTGGATATATAAGGGACTCCAGAAGACAAGGAAGCTGTCCAACTCAGATGGGAGGCGATCTAGAAACTGGGGAGGGGGGGAGCTATCAATTTCCCTCTGTAGGAAGAGAGGTAGGAGTCAAATTTGCAGAGACAGAAAGTAAAGGATGCCTGCCAGGAGCTGGGAGGAGGGAAAAATATGGGTGGCTGTTTAATCAATACAGATTCGGGGTGGCTGTTTAATCAATACAGACCTCCAGTTCTGTAAGAAGAAAATGGTCCAGGAGACGGATGGAGCTAGTGTGAACTCAACAGGATGGCTACGTGAGGCTATTAACTCATATCCTTAAAGTGCTTGAAATGATACATTTTATAATATGTATATTTTAACACAATTTGGGGGTCATTTTTTTGGAAAAAAAAAAAAACAGGGCTAGGGATATAGTTCAGTTGGCAAAGTTCTTGCCTAGCATACAAAAAGCACTGGGTTTAATCCCCAATACCACACAGGTCAGGTGTGGAGGTTCACACCTGTGGCCCCACTACAGGAAATCAGAAATTCAAGGTCATTCTCTCAGCTACATTTTGAGACCTAGACCAGCCTGAGTCACCTGAACCTCTGTCTCAAGATAAGATAAAGGGAAAGAAAAGTTAGATCTGCCTGTGAGCCCAGTCTCAGGAATGAAGCACTGTTTAAGAGACAGAGGCAGCAGTAAGGAGCAAGCAGCGAATCCGACGTCCTACTGAGAGGTTCCTGGATGTTGTAATCCTGACAGTCTCACTGAGGGCAGTCACACAGTCAGGGCAGACCACCCAGAGGATGGGGATGTACTGGGGACAGCTGGAAAGGGGAGAAGAAAGGAGGAGACAATTTGTGAGCGCCTGTGGCTTTTTTTTTTTTTTTTTTTTTTTTTTTTTTTTTTTTTTTTTTTTTTTTTTGCTGACTGTTCAGCTTGAAGCCCTGATAACAAGATGTTCTGTGAGGAACTCAGAGATAAGCTCCACCCCTTTAAGAGCACAAGCCTTCCCTACTCTGCAGCTGGAGTTATCCTGGTCCTCCAACTTTGAAACAGAACCCATCTGAGAACCTCTATGTGTATCTCTTAATTTGTGGTGTCCCCCCCCCTTTGGTGGTGTTAGGGATGGAACACAGGCTGTGAGAACATTCTGCCTCAACATAATTCATTGTTTTGATTTTAATTTTTATTTTATTCTATGAGTATGGGTATTTTGCCTGCATGTACATCTGTGTACCACGTTGTGCCTGGTGCCGATGGGGGCCAGAAGAGGGCATCAGATCCCCTAAAACTGAAGTTATAGATGGCTGTGAGTCATAGTGTTGCTAGAAACAAACCCAGGTCCTCAGGAAGAACAGCCAGTAATCTTGTGTGCTAAGCCACCTCTTCAGCCCCTTCCCTCTGTCCATGATTTAAACAAATGTGGGGGTGTGGGTCTATGAGACAGCTCAGCTGGTAAAATCACTTGCCACCAAACCCTGACAATCTGAGTTTAGTCCCTCTGGGTGAAAGGAGAGAATTGACTCTGGCAAGTTGTACTCTGACCTCCACATTCATGCTGTGCCAACTACACACACACACACACACACACACACAGAGAGAGAGAGAGAGAGAGAGAGAGAGAGAGGAGAGAGAGAGAGAGAGAGAGAGAGAGAGAGAGAGACATAAGCAAGCAAACAAACAAATCCAGGATGACACCTTGTCAAAGGCACTCTAATTACTCTGTTTATCAGCATCTTCAGCAGTGCATGTGTTCGAAAGCAGGGAACTGGTTAGCATGTTTAATCCCTCTATGGCTTCAGAACTGTCTGATTTATATCCTGGTTCTGCTGCTCCTTGGCTGTGGGAAGTGAGGTCAGTCACCCCCTCAGAAAACTCTATAGATTCTAACGTAGAACTGATGACGGTGAGCCTCTCCCAAGATGACTTTCTATTCAAGCTCAATTGGTTACCACCCCAACATGGGGCCCAGCCACATCTAGGGACACCCTGGGGGCAAAGTTGGTCGTGTCCATGGAGGAAGAATGGCCAAGGATGAGTGAGAGCCATTGCCTGCCCCCGCCCCAACCCAGTACAGTCTCCTTGCAGAGTCAAACAAATGCTCTGGGTAGCTTATGCTCCTTCTGTGATTAAGACCAATGGTGAACTTGATCATGACAACAGTTCTTTGGAGACTTCATGTAGGAGAGGCTACCTGGCAAAAAAAAAAAAAAAAAAAACAAAACAGTATCCTACCTGGCTGTGTTAGTCTCTCTGCCCACACCTGGCACTGAATGAAAGGCAGCTATCCCTGACACACAAGCAAGCTCTTCCAAGGACAGACAGCAGTGCCACTGCAGGACCAGTACAGGGTACAGAGGTCCTGCCCATTGTCACTGTTGATGTATCCTAGAAGGGACATGATGTGACTGGTGGATCAGGGAAGAATACAGGACTTTTGGTGGGATTGGTCACGTAGAAGTGGCTGACTCTACCTCCAGTCCTGCCAGAAGTCAAGCTGATAGCTCATGGCACAAGAGCTACACAAATCCCCACCATTAATGTAGACTGCCCACCCTGGTCCAAGACCCCCAGGGAAGCAGTCTCTCTTATAAGGCAGGGTAATCTTTTGTTGTTGTTTCAGGTTTCAGTTTTTTGTTTGTTTGTTTGTTTTGTTTCATGAGTCAGGGTTTCTCTGTGTCGCTCTGGCTGTCTTAAAACTCGCTCTGTAGACGAGGCTGGCCTCAAACTCATGGAGATCATCCTACCTCTTTTCTCCCAAGTGCTGGGATTAAAGACAGGTACCACCACACTGGGCTCAGGCAGGGCATTCTAAGAGCTCAGAGCTCACCTCCTGGGAGCCGGGAGCAAGAGTTAAAATTTGTCTTAGATAGAGTCAGTTCCCTACTGCTCAGAGGGGTCACTCTGTGATACCCTGATCAGTTCCACAAACTCACAAGCATGGGTACTATATCCTAAGAACTTTGCCCATGACCCCCATCAGCTCTCAAAGGAAAATAGAACCCAAAAGGAGCTCAATGTATGTTCTCTGTGAATTCCTTCCCAGCATCCAAACTCAGAGGTGCTTTGGGGTCTAAGAAATGCAGTTTGATTCTACATAACCCACCTCCCTTACCCCATATGGATTCCTAAACTTAACACGATTCTGCACATCTGTCCCAAAGGCTTAAGGAACTGGGCTGATTGGCCCTCATTTTCTTTTAGCTGCACCCCAAGCACATGGCCTCTGCTTTTCTAGGAGCCTGGATGTCCCCACACACATCTGATGGCAGCTTCTTCCAGGAAGGCAGTTCCACCAAGGCCCCTCCGCTTTCAAAATCGTCTTGATTAAAGATGGTTTCGGAAGTGTGGGCACAACTGCCACCCAGAAAGGCCATTATCAAGGGTTCATCACTCTGGGTCCCAGCCCCTGCCCCCAACATCTCCTAGTCTTGCCATTGGCAGTGAGCACTGAGTAGCAGGAACTCAGCTCTTGGCCCGAGATCCTCCCAGCCCCCGGAAAGGTGCTTGCTCCTGCTGGAAAGCTGAGCTGAAGGGCGCTCTTTTCCAAAGACCCAAGTCTGATATTTACACAGCGTCTGAAATTAATGCAGAAGAAATGCCCGAGTCCCCCAGGCTGGTGTGGAAGGCCGAGACAGAAAGAGGTTGATCACAAGAACTGGGGTCCTTTCCGCAGAAGAGCAGGGCAGAGCTGAGGCCCTGGGTGTGTGAGCCAGGATGCAGAACCCAAGCCCAGAGCTCCTCCAATTCAGCAGGAAATTCCAAGGACTCGGAAAGTGAGCACAGGGCAGGTGGGAACACGGGGGGGGGGGGCTAACTAATCGAGTAAGTGCCCCCTTTTCTCCAGGCATTCATTTGGGAGTCATAAATGACTTTAGCCATTGCTCCAGCACCCAGTCCTTGTGAAGTCCTCCTGCCCAGTGCCTGGATGTGGCCTCCCGCTCCTCAGGAAGGCAGCCTTAGTCAGGACAGAGCCCAGTTCTCAATGCTGCTTTGTCCCTGGAGGCTTCGTATGCCGCATCTGCTCCTGGAGGCTTCTGGAACTCCCCAGGGCAGGGGATGCAGGTGACACTGCTGTAGCCACCATCCTCAAGCTTGGCACTGCTTGCATTCCCAGGATGAATTCAGAAGAGTCATTCGTTCAGTCAGTCAACAAATACCGAGTTTCCCCAGTCTGCCAAACACTGTTCTAGACACCTGAAATAAAGCAGCTTCCTCCTTCATAGACCATAATTTCAGTTAGAGAAATAGACAATTAAAAAAACAGAGAAAAGACAATTTGGAATGATGATACAGGTGGACTATCCCTTGAGATCTGGTCTCAGGGTTTTGTTTTGGTTGTGTTGTTGTTTTTGTTGTTTGGAATATTTCCGTATGCATAATGAGGTATCCAGGAAATGGGTCTTAAATCTAAACAATAAATTTATTTGTTTCATCTCCACCCCATCCATAGTCTGAAGGTGATTTGGGGCATGGACAAAGTTCCATGGTGAGAAATTTGATGCGGGGGGATTTTGTGCTGATGTTCTGTTTTGGATTTGGCTTTCTGGATTTTACAGATTAGAGGTATCCCACATGTGATGTTATAGATTAGAGGTACCCCACATGTGATACTATAGATTAGGGGTACCTCACACGTGATCACAATAGTGATCACAATTGAGCAATATCACCATTGTCACATGAATCTGTGGGGTAGACGGAACCGAGAGAAGTCAGTGTTGTCTTCTAAAGTATTTAGGGTCTGCTCCTGCCAGCATTTCATTGTGCTTCCTCTCCCCTCCACCAGCAAAGCATCTGCGACCATGCTGACAACCCCTAGAAGGAAGAAAGCAAGGCCTGCCTGTGGCCCAGCTAGGGAGCTGTTGCTTTGGATGCTGCCCATCTACCTTAAACTCTTGTGCAATCGGCCTGGTGAAGGCTGGCAAAAGTCACCATATTGGGATGAATGGTAGATTCTGTCCTACAGCAGATTTCTGACTTGCAGTTCAATGCTGGGAAAGAGAGGACTCGGAGTCCATCAAGAGCCCTCTGTATGAGTACAAGATCCCAGAGTGAGTTGGGAATCCAGCTTGCCAGCTGCCTTCTACAGACTGGGAGCAGCAGCAACAACAGGCTCCCCTATCCCTGCACCCTCCCAGCCCCAGGACAAACTAGAACTCATATCGATTGCTCTGTCTTATAAGCTAACGAAGCATACAGTCACTCACTTCTGTACTGCACACCTTCTTGTCCTGCCCTTTCCTGGCTTCCTTTCATTTCTCTCGTGGATTGTGGAGCTCTCCTGTTTCTCTCTTCAGGATATAGTCTGTGTTTCCTGATTCTGACTCTCCCACAAAGAGGCAGTCTCTAATCTGCCATCTTACCTGGAAGCCCCTACCTTCTAAGTCTGACATTCCTCTCTCCTCCTTGGTTGAAATCTGTTTGCTGAATGAATAATGAACGAGTGAAACAGACAAATGCGGAGGGCCTGGGAATGCGGAGGAAACTGTTGCAGCTGGGAGTTCTGTGCTTCAGACCAAGCCCGTCCACTTACAACCTGTGAGGTCTGAGGAAGTCAGTTAGCCTCTCTGAGCATCTACCAGCTGTTTATTGTAGCCAAGTTTTCTTAGGCCACCAGCCCCCAAATTATGACATGAGACTTATTATTATTTATGAACACTTGGCCTTAGCTTAGGCTTATTCCTAGCTAGCTAGCTTTTTTCTTAACTTAAATAAACCCATTTCTATTCATCTATGTGCTATGTGCTGCCCCAAGGCTTGTTTACCTCATTTATGTACTGTCCTTCCTGCTTTCCTGCTTCCTCCATGTCTGGCTGGTCTGCCACCAGCTGGCTGACTGCTGGCTTCTCTTTTCTCTCTGCCTGCCAGCCCTGCCTATCCCTCCTTTGCCTAGCTATTGGCCATGCATCTTTCTATTCAGCCAATCAGGTGCCTTAGGCAGGCAAGGTAAAACAGCAACACATCTTTACAAGCTAGACAAATGTAGCATAAACAAAAGCAACACACCTTTACATAGCGAAACAATTATTCTACAACACAAACAAATGCGACACTTCTTAGCATAACTAAACAGATCTTCAATTCCACAACATATTTTTATAGAGGATAGCAATATTTATCTTTTGCAAGGTGCTTTGTCTGTTTGGGTTTTGTTTGTCTTGTGAGAGTCTCATGGAGCCCAGGCTGTCCAACATCTCAACTGTGTAGCCAAGGATAACCTTGAACTCCTGATCTTACCTGTCTACCAAATGCTGGGGTTCCAGGCATGCATCATCGTGCCTGGCTTGGAAAGTGGCCTTAAGGCTGAGACAGTTCTTAGTCTTAAGCTAAGAACATAATTCATGCAGCCAGCAGGCCCTTTGCAGCTCTTTAGATAGTTCATGAAGCCATCGTGTAGGCTGAATCTTGCTGGAAAATGTTCCCTATTCCCTGAGGATGGAAAACAGATGGCTGCCCTCAGTGACCAGGGAAACCCTGAGAGCTACTGAGATCCCTACATAACTGGAGACAGAGGTGGTAGCTTTTGGCTCCTAATTTATGGTCTGCAGTTTTGCCTGAAGCTACATCCTTTACCCAGTCTGAGCGAATGTCAGAGACCTCAGTAAACTAACTAGGAAGGGTGTTCTCATTACCTGCTGTTACTGACGGTCATGGCCGTGCACTTGGGGGCATCCTATAAATTAAAAGTAGCCATGCATTCCACTTGAGCTATTGCACACTGGGTGAGAGCTTCCTAGGTTCAGAGGCCTAAGGTAGCCAATGCAGGACACTAGGTTAGATGCTGTGATGGAGGTAGGGGGTGATGCAGGGGTCCTCTGTCGTCGCTGAGGGAGGATCCAATCAGATAAGACCCTAAGATTCAAGGAGACAAATCCACTGAAGGCCCTACCGCATCTCTCATCAGATTCTCGCAGTGGTTCTGCACTGTACAATCGATCCTGCCATATCAGCTCTGTAGATGCAGGAAGCCCAGCCCAAGGAGACTAACTAATTGCACCCGCACTGTGTGTTCCTGTGTAAGTGTCACGGCTGTGACTTAATAAGATCTATCTGACTCCAGTGCCACACTCTTGAAATTGCACAGTCCAGAGTCCCAAACCACTTGAAAATCATCCCTTGGAATCACCCCCTCAGGCCCTGTAAGCAGTTCACCTCATAGATTAAAGCATCTATGAGCGAGAAGCTTCCTGCCGGGATGTGTTCGTTCATCAATTGGTTTTAACATACGAAATGGCAAAGAGCAGCCAAGCCTAGTTGTGTAGGCCCACAATCATAGGTAGTCGGGAGGCTGGGGCAGGAAGATCCCAAGCTCAAGACCTGTGTGGACGACCCATTGAGTTCAAGGCTAGCCTGGGGAACTTAGCAAGACTCTGTCTCAAAATAAAAAGTGAAAACGAGCTTAGGATGAAGCGTGGTGTAGAGTGCTTGGCTGTCACAGGAGGTCATAGCTTCCATCATTAGCACCACAAGGAGGGGAAGGAGAAAGTATGGGCAGAGGAGACTGTTTCCAGTCAAAGGTTCTGTGCAGGAAGAGGGAGCTTCTAGGGCCAGAGAAGGGGAGGGGCATGCATCCTGTAATTAGTCTCCCAGAAAGTAGACTCCAGTGGGCATGGAAATGAAGGTAGCCCAGACCTATAGTGCTAGAAAATACACAGGGCAGAGGAATAGAGAGTAAGGTTTCAGTGAATGGACAAAGAGAAGCACCTGCTGTCATTCTCCCATAGTCCTTTTCTGTTAGCATAAGCTATTTCCAGCATGCTGATAAATCTACTCTCAGGAAAAAAACGAGAGCTTTCACCTCATGGGTGCTTGCTGAATACCATTGTGTAAACACGCCCATGACACCCAAGTGCAAGGGGAGGGTGTGACTGTCTCTGGGGGCGGAAGTGAAAAACAATGCTGTGTGGGCCTCAGTAAAATACGGAACCTCTTTGAGCCTTGGCTTTGTCAACTGTAAAATTAATGCCTTGGGTTTGAAGTTCACAGCGGCCAATCCCAGCTCTGGCCTTCTGTGGCTCTGAGGAGGAAAGAGGTCTGGGAGGAAGGACTGAGACTGTGTGCACAAGAGACCTGTGTGCAGGTAGGGAGCATACCTGGTCCCTGAGGGAACACACCTGATCTCTGAGGAAGCATACCTGATCTCTGAAGGAGTGCTATAGAAATCTGAGGGAGCACACAAGATCTCTGAGGGAGCACATGTGATCTCTGAGGGAGCACACCTGATCTCTAAGGAAATATACAAGATCCCTGAGGGAGCACCAAAGATCCCTGAAGGAGCAACCAGATCTCTGAGGGGGCACACCAGATCCCAGAGCGAGCACCCCAGATCTCTGAGAGAGCACACCAGATCCCAGAGGGAGCACACCAGATCCCAGAGGGAGCACACCAGATCTCTGAGAGAGCACACCAGATCCCAGAGGGAGCACCCCAGACCTCTGAGAGAGCACACCAGATCCCAGAGGGAGCACACCAGATCTCTGAGAGAGCACACCAGATCTCTGAGAGAGCACACCAGATCCCAGAGGGAGCACCCCAGATCTCTGAGGGAGCACACCAGATCCCAGAGGGAACACACCAGTTCTCTGAGGGAATACACCAGATCTCTGAGGTTGTGTCCTGGGTCTTATGTGGAGTGGATGGTGGGAGCCATTGGCATTGGAATGGAGCACTGGTTAAACTGGGATCGGAGGTGGAACTGGAAGCTCCCATCGATTCTCCATTCAGGAAGAGATGAAAGTCCTCCTGCCTGAGCTCTCTACCTGTACAGACCTCTCGGGAAGAAGGTCACACTGTAAACCCCATCGTTAACTTTTCTGAAGGAACAAAACTATCACTTGATCAATTGAGTTCTGTAGAAACAAAAAATAGGTTGGAAAAAGGTGGCAATTACAAAAATTAAACATTGGTGGCATTGGGATGCAGGAGGACAGCAATCTCCCAGCCGCCCTGTTTCCTGATTCCCTGGCATTTGGAAGGTGGGGGTGTTGCTATTAAAACAAAAACAGTTTTGTTCTTTATGGAAAGTCACCTAGTCCAGTCCTTATTGCTGGTAGGAAGCCTTGCCTCCCACAACCATTCCATCACTTCCAATCCACAGGTTCTAAGTGGTTCACACAGACTAACAAGTGGGTGATGGGAGAAAGTGGCATTGGAGGGTGCCTATTAGTGCTAAAGCCTGCATGTGCTATGTGCAGCGCCAAAGGCACAGTGCCCAGCCCAGATGAGAAGAACTGGCTGGCAAGACATCTTACTCCATCTGCAAAACAGCATGGACATGTCCTGTGTTAATAGGCAGTAAGTGGCCCCACAGGGCCAGAGTCTGAGTCTTGACTTGGAAAAGGAATTCAGACTAAGAGAATGAGCTTCTCCTTCAAGTCCATGATCTGATGGAGTCCCTGCCTCCAACTGTGGAGCACAGGCACATGTATGTATACACACACACACACACACACACCACACGGGGGGGGGGGACATACAGATACACACGATACAGACACACAGAGAGGGACAGACAGATACACACACACAAGAAAGACGACAGAGATATAGACACACAGAGTGACAGACACACAAGAAAGATATAGACAGACATACACACAGAGAGAGAAAGAGACTAAGACAAAGACACAAAGACAAATAGATACATGCACAAGAGGTACAAACAGACAGATACACAGAGAGAGACAGACATAGACAGACAGACAGATACACACACACACACACACACACACACACACATAGCTGAAAAGCAGGGGCTGTTGATTGAGTTTTCTGTCCTTCCTGGTTTCTGCAGTCATTAAGTCCCAAAGAAATCACACAGAGGTCTACATTAATTATAAACCGATTGGACTATTAGTTCAGACTTCTTGTTAACGCTTATAACTTGTATTAGCCCATAATTCTTATCTGTATCAGCCACGTTGCTTGGTACTTTTTTGGCAAGGCTGTCACATCTTGCATCCTCTGCATCTGGGTCACAACTGCAGACTAAAACTTCCCTCTTCCCAGAATTCTCATTGCCCCGCCTCTACTTCCTGGTTGCCCTGCCTCTACTTCCTGCCTGGCTACTGGCCAATCAGCGTTTTATTAGAAACGATACAGTGACAGGATGAAAGACCACTGTCCCACAGCAAGGGGCCTGCTGCTTTTCCTGGTTAAGACTCTGAACAATTTTCTCCTGAGACCAATCCCTGGCACACCGGGATCCCAGGGCTTTCCGCTGGGCCATCCCTGGTGCCTCTGAGTCCCAGCTGCTGTCCATCTCAGGTCTTCTTCTCCACCTCTCCAGCCTCAAGGCCCTACCTATACCATCCCTTCCCACTGCTTCACTTTTCTTCCCGTTGAGAAAGGTCTCTCTGTCCACAAGCGAGCATAGGCTGGCAAAGTCAGCTCTCCTCATATAAAAGACCCAGTGAGTCCCAGAGAGGCTTGGAGCCCAGACAGAATGGAATTTCTCCCTATTTTCTTTACAACTGAGAAAACACACACAAACACAAGAGCATATTTATTGCGATATTTCTATCCCAAAGTTTTTAAGAAGAAATAAAATTAGTTTTGCTGCCCGCTCTGCACCGACTCCCTCCCTCCCCCTCCCCCTCCCCTCCTCATTCCTTCACATTTCCTGGTCTAAGCCAGGGAGAAAAACAGAGCAAGCCCAAGTCCCACAGACCACTGCATACCAGACAATGTCCAGCTTGTTCAGGGAGCAAACGAAGAAACACAACTCCGAAACGTACACAAAACTTCTAAGTGAAGGGCGCTGTGAGGGAGGAACAGGCTAGCTTTGTGTCTGGGTCTGAGGTAACGGGCCTCTACAAACACACCTCAGGCCGATCTTCCTTGAACCCCCAGGAAACTATTTCTCAGCCCTGACTGGTCGACTGACCTTGAACAAGAGCCCCCCTCTCCAATTCAGTGTCCCCTCCAAGTACCCGACACATGGTATGAGAGGTTTTTTAAAGTTAGCATCTAAGTCAGAAAAATCCCTAAGGAGAAGCAAGGGACCATTTCTCAGAACGATGGAACTTTCCAGGCTTTCTACAGAACGGGGGTGCCTCTAAGCCCTCAGCCACACAGGAGGGCCTTTCACTTCTCAGGTGATAGATACATAGGGCATGGGTAGATGATGGATGGTCAAAAAAAAAAAAAAAAGCCAAACTCTACAAGAAAGGATTACCTTGTCCTGGGCCCAGACTGTCCCTCCCCAGGCAGTTCTTAATGGGAATGCCAGTGTCTCCGCTGCCCGCATCCTCTGAGCTCCTGAGATCCCTGCGCTTGCCTAGCCCAGCCTGCGGTAACTAAGCAGAGAGTGACACCTGCTGGACCATCAGGCTCTGAGAGAACTGAGACTGAGATGCGGAGGCCAGGGGTCCTGCCTCCGCTGAGGATGCTCTGTGTGCACCACCCCATCCTCAAGTCTTCCTTTCTTCTTCTTAGACCACAAGTAAATGCCAATGCCGCCGAACAGGGTCATACAGTGCTAGTCTCAGAAGGTGTGTGTGACATGGTTGTGCACCCTCCAGGGCAGTGGTACCATGACACCCAGACCGTTTCTACATGCAGCTGGCTGAAGACCAGTGCTCCAGCTGGTGGCTTGATAAAGTCCCTTATGTTTGCTGGCTGGAGTTGGGGGTCCCTATGGTGCAGCGGAGACCCTTAAGTGGGTGGTTGCAGCTGATCTGTGTCCATAAATGACAGTCAGGAAAGCTTCACTTTCCGATGCATTTGGCCGACGCTGCATTTGATCCAGAAGAGGGCCACGGGAGTCCTCTGTTCGTGCTTCCTGGTATAAGTTGCTCATCTCACTGCCTGCTTAAGGGCTGCCATCTTGATTCTAGCCAGGGCCTTGAATCTTTCAATTAGGGTCTAAAATCACACAATCCTTGCTAAAATACACAAGGTTCCTGAATTTGAAGTGGATGGCACACCCAGATTGTATCAGGGAAGCTGCATAGTTTGTCCTTGCTCTGCATCTGAAGGGTTGTATTAGGGTTCTCAAAAGGAATAACTCTCTCTCCCCCACTTCCTTCCCTCCTTCCCTCCCTTTATCTCCTTCCCCTTCTCTTCCCCTCCCTCCTCTCCTCTCCCCATCTCTTCCTCCACCCATCTTTGTGCCTCACCATTCTCCCTTCTCCCTCTCCTGTGTCCTTAGTGTGCTTGAACATATCTAGGTGATAGAGTTCAGTCATTCACCATGGCCGCGGCTGTGTGTGCATGTGTGTATGTGTGAGTCACTAGGTATCAAGCATGCAAAAAAAAAAAAAAAAAACACTTGAGCACTGAACCACATCCTAGCCATTTACATGTCCTCTTGATACAATTAAGATACACAGTAAATGCTAAGTGTCCGAGGCTGCTTAGTGAGTCCATGGTGGGTTGCTTTAATTATATGTTTTTGTAAGTAGTAATACTTACAAAATAATAACACATGTATAACATAGGAAAGACATTGTAACCATCATTTATTGTCATTGCCAAGTAATATGTGACATATACATAATTATTTTCCCCATACTTTCATATGATTGGCATGTGGTAAATTTGTTTGCACCAGCATCATTAAAAACAGTTGAGAAATATGTATATGTTGCATGGGACTTTGCCGTGTCAGTAGGCAATAGGGAGCTTTCACCTCCTCGATAAACTTGTTATATATGTGCTCCACCATTGACCAAATTGTCCTTATATGCCATTTCATTTTTCAGCAGAAGACATTCCCTTGCATGACTGTGTATGGGAGAGAGAGAGAGAGAGAGAGAGAGAGAGAGAGAGAGAGAGAGAATAAGAATTATGTAAGTGGAGGTTGCATCCGCAGAGCTGCAGAGAGACTAGCAAGGAGGCCAGAGGGAAGCTATCTACTCCTCTTCAGTTTGAGGTGCCACATGTTCTAAGCCCCAGAAAAGGCTCCTTCTTCAGGTCAAGTCCAAAGGGAGGAAAAACCAGCTGGAAGGCCATCAGGGATGAGGTCTCTCTCCCTCGGGAAAGGGTCCTTTTTTGTTCGGGTCTTCGGGTGGTTGACTGTGACCCATCCACACTGCAGAGGGGAGGGTTATCTCAATCTACAGATTCCAGTTTTCGTCTGATGCAAAACCCCTAGCAGACACTTGGGAATGGTGTGTGAACTTGAGCATCTATGGCCGACTGGGCCCCTATCAATAGCTATCACGGGAATTCACTAGGATGAGTCTCCACTAGCTAGAAGATGGGAGGATCAATGGACCAGCCACCTTGGAATTAAGCTAAGAAAGGCTTGACGGTCTCTGAGGAAAGGATTGTCAGAGGAAACACCGCGTAAACATTGCAGCCTCCTGTTGTGCGATATTTCAAAGCCTTGGGTGTGAATTCTACATTATCTCTTCCACCTCACTGTGCCGTAACTGTCCAAATAACACCTCTGCTACCTCTTCCAGGTGAACTATGACCACTTTACTACTGGTCTTTGTGACTCTGAGGGTCATCGCTGCAGTGAGCTCAGAAGAAGTTCCAGGTGAGAACAATTCCACTCATGGCTCCTTGATTCAGTAGTGGGAGGTGCTGGGTTCTGAGTACAGGATACAACTTTGTTCTGGGGCACAGCCCCCTTTCCCCCTTCTTTTGGCCTTTTCCTGGCCCTGCCCCTTTCTAGCTGCAATAGGAAGGTACCCACGCATGTGCCCATAAACACAGAGCCTGGATGCCCTTGCTAGAGGCAAGGCACTTTCTGGGCCTCCTTCATGGCTCCCTCTCCTTGGGGTTCTCATTCAGAACTACTGCACAGTGAGAATGGGACAGAGAAGACATGGGAAGTCAAAGGTAAAGGCTGCCAGGGAGCATGGGTGGGAGTGTGAAAGAGGAGGAAAGAGCCTGAGGAACAGAGGTGAAAGGACTGGTCTTTCCTCTAGAAGAGAGGGCACAACCCTGGTGTTAACCCCACCCCCACCCATCCCTGGCTCATGGGATGAACTTTACACCTGGTGTAGAGATCTGGGATTCTGGGGCTAAACATATTTGTGAGACCTCCCTCACAGAGGTGAGGGTGGGGGACAAGAGGAGACTTGGACCCTCTTTCTCCTACCAACCCATTGTATCCCAATGCAAAACTCTAGAACTTTTGGGGTCACAGTGTAAAGATTCCCATGGTCAAATGGAAAAATATGCAGTGTTTTATTCAGCCACTTATTGGTCTGATTCACAGTTTTTGAATATGCAGACGTAGTAGCCGCTAGACCTCCATTGGTGTTCAGACGCTGGCCATCACCTGAGGAGAGAGATGTGTTCACACCAGTCAAACAGCCCACTGAGAGGGTTGTCTGGGAGCTTAATTATTGTGGGATAATGCTACTGTACACTGTAAAGATTTGTCACTTGTATTAGTTTAATAAAACACTGATGCCAGTAGCCAGGCAGGAAATATAGGCGGAGTGACCAGACTAAAAATTCTGGGAAGAAGAAAGGCAGAGATGCAGTCACCAGCCAGATGCAGAGCAAGCAAGATGAGACTGCCTAAATGGCTAAACACAGATAAGAATTATGGGTTAATTTAATTTGTAAGAGCTAGTTAGTAATAAGCCTGAGCAATAGGCCAAATAGTTTATAATTAATGCAAGTGTCTATGTACTTCTTTGGGACTGAATGGCTGTGAGATGGGCGGAATAGAACCTTCTGTCCACACTTAATAACCACTGAGTTGGCCTCAACAGTGGACTCTAGCTATTTCCTGAGACCACCACTGCAGAGCCAAGCTGTGGCCAGCGGCATCAGGACCGGGCAGCAGGCAGATGGAGGTGTTTGTGGAAGGATGGTGGAATCTGTCCAGACATCAAAAGATCCAGTCTGGACTCCAGACATTCCTACCCCCTGCCCATCCTTGCCCTGCTATGTATCCACCAGCCACATCCATCTGAAACGTTTTTCTTTTGACCCATAGCGTCTCCTGAAAGGAAGGGTTCTGTAAATTTAAGACCTCCCATGAAAGGTGCTATGTGGAAGGCTGTTTCTCTCCCATTCCAACAAGGATTTGGGAAACACCATGTCTTCTCTACTGACATACTCCATAATTGTTATGTTGTCCAGTCCTACCCAGTCAGGTGTCCAGATATGACTCTACAGACAAAATATGCCTGACCTCCTGTTCTTCCCACATCTCCTCGCCCTTTACCTCAAAAGCCTTGCCCTCCCGCAAGGTCCAGCTAAAATCCAAGGCAGACCTCCCAGGATGGGATGAATATGTCTTTGAAGTTCAGTGTCTCAAGTTTAAAAGTTGTGTAGAATTTTGTATACCCCTTTATAGTCATCACACCCAATGTGTTGGATGGTTCCTGCCTCTGTGAGAAAATGTCTCAGGGAAACAGCTTGCTTGTGACAAGGCAGAAACATCACGCCTGAAGGTACAGTGGAGGAGAGCAGTTCACCTCCTGGCAGCCTGGAAGCAGAGAGACAGACAGACAAGGAGGCAGATAGACAGGCAGACAGAGACACACAGAGACATATGGAGAGATGGGGGGAGGACGGTGATCTATAACTCTTCAGTGAGGTCCCACATCCCAGTTCCCAGTTCATCTCTGAACTGACCAATGGATAAATCCATTGATGAGGCTGGCATCCTCATGATCCAATCACCTCTGATAACACTGCCAAATTTCCCACACATGAACCTTTTGTGGGGAGTTCATCATATCCAAAATAAATACTCTAATATATTTTTTCTCAAATCTCTGAATCAAACGTGAAACTACCCTAAGAATAGGAGTCCTGTTTATCTATGGTTTGGCAACCCTTAGGTGTCCATAGTTTGTGGTCTTGGCTGTGATGTCTCTCCCTTGTGCCTCTGGAATCCTTTTCCGGCTCTAAGGTTTGTCTTAGGCGCAGAGACTTGAGGGATGCTGACCTGGAGGGGGTGTTGTGAGGCTCCCTGGGAATCCCCAGGGTCCTCCACGGTGGGCAGAATTTGGACTTCTCACGTTGCTGCGTCTCCAGGACTGTCTGGGTGGCTTGTGGTCTCTATTATCCTAACGTTTTTATTTGTCCCCCCCCCACCCTTCCCCCGCAGACCATGACAACTCACTGAGCGTGAGCATCCCTCAACCGTCCCCCCTGAAGGTCCTCCTTGGGACCTCCCTCACCATCCCCTGCTACTTCATTGACCCCATGCATCCTGTGACCACTGCACCCTCCACTGCCCCCCTCGCCCCAAGAATCAAGTGGAGCCGTGTTTCCAAGGAGAAAGAAGTCGTGCTGTTAGTGGCCACTGAAGGACAGGTTCGAGTCAACAGCATGTACCAAGACAAGGTGTCATTGCCCAACTATCCAGCCATCCCCAGCGACGCCACCTTGGAAATCCAGAACCTTCGCTCCAATGATTCTGGAATCTATCGCTGCGAAGTGATGCATGGCATTGAGGACAGCGAAGCCACCCTGGAGGTCATAGTAAAAGGTGACGGGAACGCCACGTTGTCTGTCGAAAGTATTAGAATGATGTCCTCATCAGGGTGGACCTAGGTGGCTAGCTTTCCCACTCAGCCCCTCTGCATACCCATTTTATGCTTGGCTTCCTCTAGTGTGGAGCTGGCAATGCTATGCTCCGTGGGATCGGGATGTTGAAGGCAGGGCACATAAATACATCCTGGCATAGGCAGCTGGTGCTTGCAACCATCCTTGACTTGTTGGGTGAGTCAGCTTTTCTTGTTCTTGTGGTCAAATCCCCGAGAGGAATCAACTTGGGGGAGTAAGGAGTTGCTTTGGCTCTCGGTTTGAGGGGATACGGTCCACCGTGGTGGGGACAACACGGCAGGTGGGAGTATGAGGCAGCTGACTATACTGCATCGACATGCAAGAAGCAGAAAGCTGAATCCACAGAGCTCAGCTCCCTCCCTTTCTCCATTTTCTATTTCCTCTTGGATGGCGCCACCCGCAGTCAAGGTGCCATCTTCCCTCTTCAGTGAAAGGCGCACAGGCATATGCAGAGGGGTGCGTCCTATATCACAGCGGGCCTTGTAAGAGAGCGCACTCTGCACCTGAGCCAATGAGTCGAACAGCATGTCTGATCTGACCCCAGAAATGAATGAAAGTGGCTTCCTAACGTATCATCCAGGCATCTCCTCCTCCTCCACAACCCCCTTATCCTCAGCTTCAGAGGCCAAAGAAATGGCTGAGCCCTCACTCCCTGATCTCCCCTCTCTCAAAGAGAACCCATTAGGATGCCCCTGACTACTGGAGACATGGAACCCTTGGTGTCTCCTTCCCCAGGAGGGGAAAAATAAAGGGTCCCGGGGTGACAACAACAACAAAATCTCAAGGAGACAGTTTTTTGCCTTAGCTCAAAGAACTTTCTTATTGTCAGAACTATTATAGGTGTTCTAAAAAAAGATGCATTTGTGAGGAGGTGTTGAGCACCCTGTTAAGGCCGTGGGGTGGGCTGGGGTGGGATGGGGTGGGGCAGGATGGAGAGGAGACAGGGTTGCAGCAAGAGCAAAAGAACCACATACAACTTCAGCAGCTGAGGAGCTATTGGCTGATGATGGCTTTGGTGGAAAGGAGAGCCAGTTTTCTTTAGTACAGTCCCTGGTAGGTTGACCACACTCCAGTAAATGGCCCCACACCCATGGGTATACAGGCAACACAAGTTGAACTCAGTGTTGGGGTGGATGGAATATTGGGGTGGAGCTGGAAGGAGTTACAGAGAGGATTTGGGGGTAACTATGATCACAAGACATTGTTTTCATGTATGAAATTCTCAAAGAGTTAATAAGACATCATAATTTTTAAAAAGTCAGAGAAGGAAACCGTGTCAGCCTGGACCAGAGAGTGCCCAGGGTCCCCTTGATTCTTGCCACCGTTTCTCTAGAGCTTCAACAGAACTCACACCTAACCAGCCCCTCCCGTCTGTGTGTCCCACAGGCATCGTGTTCCACTACAGAGCCATTTCCACGCGCTACACGCTGGACTTTGACAGAGCCCAGCGGGCTTGCCTGCAGAACAGTGCCATCATCGCCACTCCTGAGCAACTGCAGGCTGCCTACGAAGATGGCTTCCACCAGTGTGACGCAGGCTGGCTGGCTGACCAGACCGTCAGGTGAGACCCCAGCCCGCTAAAGAAGAACACATCAGAGCTGAGGTCCGGGTAGAAGAGGCCTAGCAGAATGGAGCAGGCAATGAGTGGTACTTAGCTGGTGTGAACATGACCCTGTGGCCAGTCTAGGTTAGGGATCGGGGTCCAGCCTTGTCAACACCCCAAGCCACCATTATTCTCTCCCAGGAAAAATAATGTCAGCGGCCTTGTTCTGAACTTCACTACTCTCTGTGGCTGTTTTTCCTATTGTCTGTGTTTCTTTTCTTCTGGCTTGTTAGTCTTTCACCTTAGAGTTTTGTTTATTTTAGTATACGACCTTATTTATATCCATTTTTTCGTAAGACAAGACCTACATAAATCAATCATCTAGACGCATCTTTTTCTGCGTGAGTCCCGGGAGCCGGACGGCAAAGCAGTGTAGATAGAAGCCTGCTTCGAGGATCCCAGTGCAGTGCTCCGAGCCTGCAAAGACAGACTGTCCACCCCATGTGCATCACAGTGATAGCCCCACAGCCAGAATACAAGGCCTCAGGAAGACCGCTTTGCAAGCTTGGGCAAGCCAGGGGATCGTAGGTCACGAGGCCATACAGCACAATCACAGTTTCATGCTGTTGAGATGGGACACTCTGCTCCCAGCAACGTGGGGAGGGAAAGGTCCATTTCAGCTTGTTCCAGGTCCCAGTCCATCACAGAGGTAAATGAGGGCAAAAGCCGTGGGTCTGGGAGGAAGGAGCCATGGAGGGATGTTGCTTGCCACTCACGGGCTCTTTGTCTGGGTCACCCCTAGGCAGGCTCAGTTCATTTTCTTATCCATCACAGGTTCGCCTGTCTAGGCTGGGCTCTCCTATATTGATCATAAACCAAGACAACCTGTCATACACAGGCTAATCTAGGCAATCCCTCAGCTGAGACTTCGCCAAATGACTCTAGACTGTGTCATGTCGACAGCTGGAGCTAACAAGGACAAACCACAAAAATCATTAGATAAATAAAAAAATAAGTGAGACACCAGTCTAATATGTCAAGAGTTCACATACTGACCTCAGAAGGAGCTAGACTCAAATCCAAACACTGGGATTTGGAAGCTGTGTGACTTTGAGCGAGTCAATTAACATTTCTGGACCTTAGTTTAAGCGTAAAATAGAGCCCGTCCCCTGCTTCACTTGGGTACAAATAGGCACCATGGCCAAACCCAACCCAACTCATCCTTCATTTCTGTAAATGAAGCTGTGTTGAAATATAGCCACACCCCCTTGGTTACCTGCTGTCTGTGGCTGCTCCTCGCTGCTGCAATGAAAGTGGTCACCACAGAGGTTTCTAGTTTACAAAACCCACAAGACTCTGGCCTTTTCCATGAAAAGCATCTGCTCCCCAAGAGAGTGTGTTTGGGACCAAGAATATGCAGTAACAGAGGCTGCCTTAGCTGGTGAGTAGCGTTGGGACTGGAGAGGCAGTCGGTGCTCAGAGCAGACCTGGACAGAGGTATTACTATGCCTTTGTTTCCTCCTAAGAAGGTGGAGGCTACAAGAACAGGGAGCCTGGGCTTCCTCTGTTCCCAGCGTCACACTCTCATGCTGACTTCCCAACAGGTACCCCATCCACACTCCTCGGGAAGGTTGCTATGGAGACAAGGATGAGTTTCCCGGAGTGAGAACCTACGGAATCCGAGACACCAATGAGACCTACGATGTGTACTGCTTCGCGGAGGAGATGGAGGGTGAGGCTCCCTTCAAGACGCATTTCCCTTCCCCACCACCATGCTCACATTTGGGATAGCTACACCATGCCTTGCTCAGTCCTCTCCCGCCATAAAGAGGGATGGGCTCTTGCTGGAATCCTCACTATCCACTTTGGAGGGGGTCTTGATGGCCATAGGCATCTGCAAACCATCTGGTACTCTCACCAGACCCCAAATTCCAAAGCCCTCTGGACTGTCTCTCTTATCCAGAACCTCAGTCTCTCTGGCCATCCCACCCCTGTCTTAAGGTCTGTCCATTGTGCCATCCAAGCCAGGCTCAGGACTGGGGTATAGCCCAGTGGCAGACTCTGACCTCCAGTCCCCACTCAAGAGGGACACCCTAACCCACTCTAGGGCGGACACCACAGACACGGTTTCCCAGGAAACATGTTCCCCGGTCACTCTCTCTCCACTTCCCTACTTCCATCTTGAAATCCCACCTCAGGCCTTTGGATGGGATGTTTGAGGGAGATCATTTCTCTCTTTAAATAAGGGTGCTAATTTTGAACATAGTGTTACCCCACCATGTAGATAACAACCCTCTCCCATCTGCACCCATTTATTTCTCTGGACATCCCCACACTCTCTGAACAAGGCTCCCATGGCTCCCAAACTCCTCCAGCTAAGAGAGAAGCTGGTGGTGGCATACCCCAACTCTCTTACCACTGAGGCCCTCCTTATGGCTCTCATCTCAGGAGCCAAACCCTCTGTTCAGTAGCTAGGTTTTGTGCGCCCAGTTTTGACTAACCCACGATGAATACAAGAGCTTGTCTGAACTGCCCCTGAACAAGAAGATCTGGAACCAATGCCTGATCAGATACCCCCATCCCTAGCCTCAATCGCAACCTTGACAGGTTCTAGGAAATATTGTTTAAAAGCTAACAGACCTAAAATTAGCCCATAATGGTCTCTTTGGGTACTATAAACCCTGGTTTGGAAGTCAATGCTCTAAGGGGTCAAAGGTGAATTTGAATTCGGCAGTGCCTGTGTTAAAGGAAAGCTCCCCTAGTGGTGGGAAGATGAACAGCAATTACCAGCCACAGGGGGCTCTGATTTCACGGTTGCTCCACCCCTTGGCAGCTTTTCTATTCGGGAGAGGAGGTCCTTGTTAGGAGATTGATGTCATCCTACCCAAAAGTCCAGAAAGGAATGGAGACTGGGGAGTGACAGACAAGCTGGGAGATACTAATGTGGGACCACGGGGGGTGGGGGGGGGAAGGATAAACGTCTGAGAAACCGTGGATCTCTTGGGGACACAGGCAGGGTGGGATGGGAGTGAAAGCCTCACCCGGTGTGATGTGTCCTTCACAGGCGAGGTCTTTTATGCCACCTCTCCGGAGAAGTTCACCTTCCAGGAGGCAGCCAATGAGTGCCGGAGGCTAGGGGCACGACTGGCCACCACGGGCCAGCTCTACCTGGCCTGGCAGGGCGGGATGGACATGTGCAGCGCCGGCTGGCTGGCCGACCGCAGCGTGCGCTACCCCATCTCCAAGGCTCGGCCCAACTGCGGTGGCAACCTCTTGGGTGTGAGGACGGTCTATCTGCACGCCAACCAAACAGGCTATCCTGATCCCTCATCCCGCTACGACGCCATCTGTTACACAGGTGGGGCTGGGGCTGAAGGTCGAGGGAGGAGGTGGGGGACGTGCCATCAAAATCAGGTCCCAATAAGATCTTGGGAAGGTACCACTGAGTTTCTGAGTCCCGCATTTTTATCATCTCCCTTCCGTTCAGGCTGGTTCTTAAGGCAGAAACAATGGAGGTCACAGTATGTCTATCCAGCCCTGCTTCCTCGGATCCACCCAGAACAGTGTTTAAAGCTATACTTCAAAGTGTTGCTGTGTTCTCAGGTTTCATTCTCAGCTCCTCCCCCTTGCTGAACAAGACTGGAGAAGTCAAGACCCTGAGCCCCTCTGGTAGAGAGGAGGTAGGGCCTGTTAGAGAGCACCAGCCTGCTGGTCCCTTCCCTTCAATCTGGATGCACCTAAAAAAAAAAGTGTTTCTGTAAAGGGTAGGGGCAAGTTCCGTGACTTCATTTGGAAAAATTAGAACAACGTATTTAAGTAAGTTTTTATCTCCTACTTAGCACACTTTAAGTTATAATTAATTCCTAATTCTTGGAGGAAAAAAAATGAACGGCATAAATTAGGTAAATGTATTGTGTACATTTTACAATCCGCTTGGCGACAATACAGCGACAGCTCATTCCATGCTTCACTTCTACAGCCTGATCTGTCGGGGCGAGGGCCAGGCTCTCTCCCAAAGGCCTCTCTTCCCTTTTCGGTTGTCTCACTCACCCTCATGGGCATTCTCCTTATTAATAGCTACCTTCTGCTTGCCAGACCCTGCTTTGTCCAGGACTCTGAGGCAGGCACTTCTTCAATGCCTGCATCGATGGTGCAACTCACCGCCGCAAGATTTAGGATTTCCCTTGTCACCGATCCCTATTATCCCATTGGACACACAGGGGGCAAAGTGGCTGCTGGGGGAGAGGTAGAACTAGGAATTGGTTTTATTTGATCAGCAGTGAGCTGGTTGATCAATATATCATGAGTATCCCAGTGCTTCTATAGATTCAGCCAACCTCAGGCTTTTATTAATAATTAAACTGCATCTATACTGAATATGTGCAGAATTTTTCTTGCCATTGCTCCCCAAAAAATACACCATAACAGTTATCGAGGCATCACTTATGCTGTATGAGGAATTAGAAGCAACCAAAAGATGACATATGATTCCAGCAGAGGTACATAGGTTATATAAGGGACTCTAGCATTCGAAGAGTTTGGCATCTTTGGGAAGTTCTGGAACCACCCTGATGATATGAAGGAGCCATGAACCTAAGGTCTTTGTGGTAGGCAGGACCAGGTGCTCGGTTCCAGCCAAGGAATAGGAAGTGGGGTACATTCAGCTCTCATTTCCTCGAAATAGCACCAAGCTGATCACTAAAGCTCGTCTTTGTATCCTGTCCCAGGTGAAGACTTTGTAGACATCCCAGAAAACTTCTTTGGGGTGGGTGGTGAAGATGACATCACCATCCAGACAGTGACCTGGCCAGATCTGGAGCTGCCCCTGCCCAGAAATATCACGGAGGGAGAAGCCCGGGGCACTGTGATCCTCACTGCGAAGCCCATCTTCGACGTGCCCCCCACTATCTCAGAGCCAGAGGAGGCCCTTACCCTTGTCCCTGATGTGAGGGCCACGGCCTTCCCTGGGGCTGGGGAGGGAACTGAAGAAGCCAGCAGGCCCTGGGGCTTTCCTGAGGAAACCACGCCTGGGTTGGGCTCTGCCACAGCCTTCACCAGTGAGGACCTGGTGGTGCAAGTGACCCTCGCCCCGGGTGCAGCTGAAGTCCCTGGCCAGCCCCGCTTGCCAGGAGGTAAGTACGCTTATGGGGGACAAGCCAGGCAGTTGTGTCCGCTCTTGGAACCACAAATGATTGACTCAGTCACCTGTGGAAACCAAAGTGTATATGAGGCAGATGCCAGCATCAAAACAAAACAGACCCATGTGAAGAACGCTGTTCTGGGTGACCCCCATGACCTCACCTGGCCTTGTCCTCCCACCAGGATAAAAAGCAACAAAGTTTAGTGGGCAGGCTGAAGGCTGCTGCTCCCAGGTAGCCTGTGAGGGAAGAATGCCTCTGCGTTCCTAAATAATCAAGGAAGGGGGAGTCAAAAGGAGAAAAATAGTTTTTGATACATGAAAATTACATAAGTTTCCAATTTCAGTGCCCACAAAGAAAGGATGATTAGCACAAAGCCACATCCACGTGTTTAAGACTTGGCCTATGGCTAATTCAGGACAGTTGTGGCTGAGTTGAGCAATTGTAGCAGAAATTGCATGGCCCACAAAACCGGTTCTAGAGACCGGGTGTGTTCTCATGCATCCGTAAACCCAGCACCAGAAGAGTTGTGAGTTCAAGGTCAGTCTGGTTTATATAGCAAGACTATCTCAAGAAGAAGAAAAAAAAGCCTGATATCGTTATCTGGTTCTTTCTGGGAAGCACTCATGCCCCTTGGGCTAGGCAGATGGTGTTCTCTATACTCAGGAAATATCTTAGGGGACAGGGATGTCCCTCAGCACAGCCCCAGAATGCAAACCTACAAATAGGAAGAGCCTTCTGGTGGAGCCTCCCTAAAGGGTCTTGATGGTATTCCCCACCTGGGAGAGACAGACGGACACTACCATCTACTCATGACACCACCCAGGGGAACTTCAGGTGGGATTGCCCAGATGGATCCATTTTGCCCGAATGAAGGAGCCAAGCCAAGAACAGACCCCACGAGCATCAGCCTTACCCTCTGTTTCTTTCTCTCCTCTCCTCACCACCCAGGGGTTGTATTCCACTATCGCCCGGGCTCCACCAGGTACTCCCTGACATTCGAGGAGGCACAGCAGGCTTGCCTGCGCACCGGGGCGGTCATGGCCTCACCGGAGCAGCTCCAGGCTGCCTACGAGGCAGGCTATGAGCAGTGTGATGCCGGTTGGCTGCAGGACCAGACCGTCAGGTAAAGGACAAGCCTACCATTCCCAGCCCCATCCGAGAAGCCCCCAGCCAGACACAACGCCCAGTGCTTTGTGGCTTCGTGAAGTCACTAGGGACTGTAGAGTTTCCTAAATTCTGCACACGCCCCTAAACCAAGGCGCTTTCTGGAAGATGGTGGCAGGGACTGTGCTTATGCCACGTCTTAGTCATTTCTCTTCAAGAGACAGACAGAAGAGGCCCCTAGGGACCCCCTCCAAGCACCCCCACACCCAGCAGCTTGACAGAGTGCCTCTTCTGTAAGGGCTTCTCTTCCGAAGTCCTCCAGGTGCGCGAGAGACTCGACACACAAACGTGACCCAAGATGCGCCTTTCCTAACCTCAGGATGGTCCCTCACCCCCTTCCCATCCTCTTTCACAGATACCCCATTGTGAGCCCACGGACCCCGTGTGTGGGTGACAAGGACAGCAGCCCCGGAGTCAGGACCTACGGCACGCGGCCGTCATCAGAAACCTATGATGTCTACTGCTACGTGGACAAGCTTGAGGGTACCGGCCATGTTACCACATTCACATTGGCAGACAATCAGGGACTAGGGAAGAGTCACAAAAGACAGGTAGAATTGTCACCACCCACCCAGGCCTGGCCCCCCACCTAGCTTTTCAGGTGGAAAAGAGGCCCAGCCCTCTCCTCTCTCAAGGGCTGTCTCCCCACCAAAGGCTCATGTCATCTCCCCCTCTTGCTGTAGTGTGACTAAATTGATTTCTCATAAACAGATGTTAGACACATCCTCTGTATTGTAGAGTCCCAATGCCCATGAACTCAGAGGCTATGAAAAGCCCTGTAACCCCAGATCCCTTTAACTCTGTAACTCAGCGTTGCCCAGGCTTATTCAACCTCCGTGAATGTCACCAACCCACTGAACCCAAATGGAAACCTGACCACATTCTGGAAAAGTTTAAACATGGCCACTCAGCCTCTGTAAGCCTCAGTTCCCCCATCTGTATAACACGGCTGCTGTAGACCCACATTCGAGGGTTTTCTGAGTGTGAACTGAGATGCATAACCAGAGCCTGGTACAAACAAATGCTGGGTAGATGCGAGCTCCCTGAGCCAGATAGGGTCCTGGCTGCTATGTGGGTGCCGAGACCCCAGAGGAATGTGAGTTAGGTCTGTAGAAGTCACTGGGCTATGAGGGATCAGGGAGATAAGTGTGCTTGGGGGTTTGGGTAGGCAGCTGAGCCCTCTCTACCAGTCAAGGGAAGGGTGTCTAGGACTAGAGTATCTAAATAAGAAGAGGTAGAAGCCAGTTCCCTGCAGACCGGCTAGCTCAGCCCAGCTCAACTCTGACATTGTCTTTTTTTAGCAAAAGATGTCCCAAGCCCCAGAAAAATCCCACTCAGTACAAAGTGGAGCCCCTGGTCTCTATTGTCCAGGATTTCAAGAGATCTAAGGGGTGTATAGCCTTGGGGGGTGTGACTGAGTGGGGCTGGGATCTATAGGAGTGCGTGTCACATAGGAGGGTGAACAGCCCCGGTGAGTAGGGTAGGGAGCCGGGAGTTCTGCCCCAAGGCTGTGGGAACAGAACTTTCCTGACAACACACATGAACCATCACGCTGCCCTTGTCTCTGTCCCCAGGGGAAGTCTTCTTTGTCACACGACTTGAGCAGTTCACCTTCCTGGAAGCACAGGCCTTCTGCGAAGCCCAGAATGCCACCTTGGCCTCCACTGGCCAGCTCTACGCTGCCTGGAGCCATGGCCTGGACAAGTGCTATGCTGGCTGGCTGGCAGATGGCAGCCTCCGATACCCCATCGTTACCCCTCGGCCTGCCTGTGGTGGGGACAAACCAGGCGTGAGAACTGTCTACCTCTACCCCAACCAGACCGGCCTTCCAGACCCGTTGTCTAGGCACCATGCCTTCTGCTTCCGAGGTACCGTAGTGACCCCCATCTGCCTGAGGTGGGGGGGCGCTTCCTTACTCCTTCCTCTATAAATAGTAACAAAATGGCCTCTACTTCAAAGGAAGTTGTATACAAATACAAATGCTAATTGGAGCAGTATATGTGAAAACACTCCAAATGTGTTTATGCATAATGTTATATATTGTTTTAATTTGCATATTCTTGTCCAATTCTCTTCTCGTAAATGTTTTTGTAATGAGTTTAATCAAATTATCCTGGTGTCCTTTGTTGGTCTCCAGGCACCGACACGCTTAATTGCCGCACACTGTGTTGGCACTACCGGTTTAGCCATCAGCCATCATCACCAGTTAGACACTGGAGAGTGATATGCTGGGCTCTGGTTGGTTGAAGTCTCATAGCATCTATACAGGGTAATGATAAACCCACCAGAATGGAGATTGCAATATGCCTGTTTTCAATATAACCCATCAAAGCTGAGTGCCCTTGCGACTTCTTGGGAGTCCAGAATTAGCTTTTGAAGATGTATTTTTTACCATTATTGATTGTGTATGGGGAGTGGGTGTGTACACAGAGGCATCATCCCTGGAGGAGGAGTTTAGACAGCTGGGAGCTGCTCCCATGGCTGCTGGGATCCAAACTCAGATCCTCTGCGGCTGCAAACGGAACACACATTCTTAACCACTGAGCCATCTCGTCAGTCTTCCGGAACTGTTTTTAGCTAAAGGGATAAAACTGATGGCCTCCAACTTTCCCAGGCTTCTGGGGATACCTTGTAACTTTATTTTGTGTATTTTGAGAAAGGGTTTCCTGTTGCCAAGGTTGGCCTAGAACCCCTGATCCTTCTGCCTCAACTTCCTATTGCCATTGTCCCAGACTAGGTCTTTACAGTGGGCCACAAAGGTCACCCAGCAACTACTCCCAGTCAATTCTAACCGTAACTCCCACCACCCACCCGAGACCTTCAGGGGACTCAAAGGTCTTTTTTATTTGTCTGTTTAAGACAGGGTCCCATTAAGTTGCCTTGGCTGGCCTGGAATTTGCTACGTGACCAGGCTGGCCTTGAACTCATGGAGATCTGCCTGCCTCTGCCCCTGCCCCCAAGTACTGAGATTAAAGGCACATGCCACCATGCCTGGCTTTAAACCTCTCTTTACCCTGTAGAGACGTTCTGGTTCCTTCCTGGGCCCTTCCAGGTTGGAGACTTCTCCCCAATCAGAAGTAAACCCTTATTGATGAATCCTGCCATCACCCTGCCCACCGCAAATGCTATGATAGCTGTGTGGCATCTAAAGATGAGCCTCCTGTTCATCAGGAACTGGCACACTCCAAGCCTAGCTTCGAGGTGGGCAGGATCATGTTAGATCTTGAACGAGAAGATTGACCTTGGTACTTCTAAGCCATTGACCTTGGGCGAGTCACATAACAAGTCCCCACCTGTTAGTTGAATTTCATCTTTATTAAGGTAAAATCTGTTTTAAACATAAAGGTTTTATTTAGGTCCAGCATATACAATAGACTGGAGAGAGACATCCCAGACCACTCTGTCCTACGTTGTTGGGGACAGAGGATACATGGTGACATTATACACTAGATACAAATCCCAAACTGCTGTCTTGCTGATTCCCAAGTTGGGGTGGGTCAGCAAGGCTCTTGTACTGGCCAGGTTTACCTCAGGGCTGTCCTTGCTTCTCTGTTCCTGAAGGCAGGAATGAGCTCCTGTCAAAGGCAGGCCCTCACCTCCCACATCTCCTTCAGGTGTGTCCGTGGCGCCCTCTCCAGGAAGAGAAGGCGGCATGCCCACATCACCCTCTGACATAGAGGACCGGATTGTTACTGGGGTGGGGCCCGCCGTGAATGCTGTACCACTGGGGTCAGAGACAACCACAGGGCCATATTTCACCACTGAGTCAGAAAAACAGACGGAATGGGAACCAGCCTACACCCCAGTGGGTACATCCCCGCTGCCAGGTGGGTATAGCAGGGTTCTGGAGCCTGGCCTGAAGCCGTGCACACTAAACCCACACACCTACCTGCGATGGAATGCCCAGACAAGGGTGGGAGTCTGATGGGCGGCCTTGAACTCACTATACACCCCAGGAAGGTCTCCAGCTTGGAATCCTCCTACCTCAGCTTCCTTAGTAGCTGGATTACATACAGGTCTGCACGACCAAACCCAGATATAAGCTTGTTTTGAAAAATACCCACAAAAATAAGACGGGAGGGGAATGTAACCATATTTAAAATGGCAAGGCTGTTTTGATTTTCTTCTCTACTCCTCAGAACCTCTGTGCACATAGGCACCTCAGCTTGGAAATGAAGGCATCTTTATATAGGGCACCCCTAT
The DNA here is from genome assembly GCF_903992535.2 of Arvicola amphibius. Classification (NCBI taxonomy): domain Eukaryota; kingdom Metazoa; phylum Chordata; class Mammalia; order Rodentia; family Cricetidae; genus Arvicola; species Arvicola amphibius. Next base: position 150,198,746 of record NC_052058.2, read on the forward strand.
CCCTCCTGACCTGGAGAAGGGTTCTCCCACTCCAACAGCATCAGCTTTGCTGGGAGGGCTAGGGGAAATGGCCCCTAAGCTTAAACACCCTGCTTCTCTATCAACAGAAGGCTGGGTTAGGGACTTGGAGTTTGCTTGTTGACCAAGAACTCGGGAGATGCTGAGGATGGTAGCCCAGAGACCACACTGAAAATCATGAGTTAGATATAAGGGATAATATGGAAGCATTTGGGGGAGGGGGGACTTGGTTTTCTTCAGTGGTGGCCCCCACGTCCAGTGGGTAGTGTAGATGTTGGCCTTTAGAGTCCCACAAATCACAGTTCATATAGCCTGTGACCCTAGGGGTGTAGAGGGAGCTTCCCACGCTGCTCTCCTCCTTTGAGCTATTCACCTGCTGTTGTGGGATGCTTTACTCTTCTGGCTCTTTGAGGGGCCTGCCACTCAGCTCCAAAATAAATCACATGGAAACTTATTCTTAGTTATGACTGCCTGGCCTTAGCTTGGCTTGTTTCTTGCCAGCTTTTCTTAAATTATCCTGACTACCTTTTGCCCTTGGGCTTTTATCTTTCTCGGTTTTTGTATACCTTTCTTGACTTCTTTCTCCGTGGCTTGCTGTGTGTAGCTGGGTAGCTGGTCCCTGATGTCTTCTCCTTGTTCTCTTGCTCCCTGTTCTCAGTTCTCCTTCTAGTTATCCTCTCTGCCTTCCAGCCCCTCCTATCCTTGCTCCTGCCTTGCTATTGCTATTCATCTCTTTATTAGGACCATCAGGTGTTTTAGACAAGCACAGTAACACAGCTTCACAGAGTGAAGCAAATGCAGTGTAAACAAGAGTCACACACCTGAAAATAATATTCCCCAACAACCTGCCTTTCCTTTTTCCTCCCTCCCCTTTCTGCCTCCTTTGCCAGAACACTTAAACATATCCCTTAGCGGTCATCTGCCGTGTGCCTGCACTCCTGGAAGATGTGTTTTGTAGGAGGGAGGCGTACAGACCCACGTGTGACTTTGAAACGAGCAGAGTTCACCATTTCACACTTCATCTTGGCTGCCTTCCTTCCTCCAGGTATTCCTCCCACGTGGCTTCCCACCACCCCAGCTGCAGAGGACCACACTGAAATCCCCTCTGCCCCAGGAGTGCCTTCCACCTCCGAAGAGCCATATACAGCATCACCTGCAACGCCACGTGGAACAGAGCTGCCAGGTTCTGGGGAGGCATCAGGGGCACCTGACCTCAGCGGTGACTTCACAGGCAGTGGAGAAGCTTCGGGACACCTTGTCTCCAGTGGGCAGCCATCAGGGACCAGTGAAAGTGGACTTCCCTCTGGTGACCTTGACTCCAGTGGCCTCAGCCCCACGGTGAGCTCAGGCCTGCCAGTAGAAAGTGGATTGGCCTCAGGGGATGGAAAAGGAGTGGAGTGGTCCCGGACTCCTACAGTTGGCAGGCTGCCCTCTGGAGGGGAGGGCCTAGAAGGTTCTGCCTCTGGAACAGGAGACCTTAGCGGGCTGCCTTCTGGAAGGGAAATGATAGAAGCATCTGCTTCTGGAGCAGAAGATACCAGCGGGCTTCCTTCTGGGGGAGACAGTCTAGAAACTTCCACCTCTGGTGTAGAGGATATCAGTGGGATTCCTACTGGAAGAGAAGGTCTAGAAACATCTGCTTCTGGAGTGGAGGACCTCAGAGGATTTCCTACTGGACATCCAGAAACATCTACCTCTGGAATAGAGCACATCAGTGTATTTCCTACTGGAGGAGAAGGTCTAGAAACTTCTGCTTCTGGAGTGGGAGACCTGAGTGGACTTCCCTCGGGAGGAGAAAGTCTAGAAACATCTGCCTCTGGTACAGAGGATGTCACCCAGCTTCCTACAGAAAGAGAGGGTCTAGAGACTTCTGCCTCTGGAGTAGAGGATGTTAGTGAGCTTCCTTCTGGAACAGGAGGTCTAGAGACTTCTGCCTCTGGAGTAGAAGATATTAGTGGACTTCCTTCTGGAACAGGAGGTCTAGAGACTTCTGCCTCTGGAGTGGAGGACATCAGTGGGCTTCCTTCTGGAACAGGTCTAGAGACTTCTGCCTCTGGAATGGAGGATATCAGTGTGCTTCCTACTGGAAGAGAAGGTCTAGAAACTCCTGCCTCTGGAGTAGAGGATGTTAGCGGACTTCCTTCTGGAACAGGAGGTCTAGAGACTTCTGCCTCTGGAGTAGAAGATGTTAGTGGACTTCCTTCTGGAACAGGAGGTCTAGAGACTTCTGCCTCTGGAGTGGAGGACATCAGTGGGCTTCCTTCTGGAACAGGTCTAGAGACTTCTGCCTCTGGAATGGAGGATATCAGTGTGCTTCCTACTGGAAGAGAAGGTCTAGAAACTCCTGCCTCTGGAGTAGAGGATGTTAGTGAGCTTCCTTCTGGAACAGGAGGTCTAGAGACTTCTGCCTCTGGAGTAGAGGATGTTAGTGAGCTTCCTTCTGGAACAGGAAGTCTAGAGACTTCTGCCTCTGGAGTGGAGGATGTTAGCGGGCTTCCTTCTGGAACAGGAGGTCTAGAGACTTCTGCCTCTGGAGTGGAGGATGTTAGTGGGCTTCCTTCTGGAATAGGAGGTCTAGAGACTTCTGCCTCTGGAGTGGAGGATGTTAGCGGACTTCCTTCTGGAATAGGAGGTGTAGAAACTTCTGCCTCTGGCATAGAGGATGTTCATGTGCTCCCTACTGAAGCAGGTCTAGAGACTTCTGCCTCTGGAGTAGAGGACATCAGTGTGCTTCCTACTGAAGCAGAAGGTCTAGAAACTTCCATCTCCGGAGGCTATGTCAGTGGGATTCCTTCCAGTGGAGATGCTATAGAAACTTCTGCTTCTGGAGTAGAAGGTGTGAGTGGCTTCCCTTCTGGAGGAGACGGTCTAGAAACTTCTGCATCTGGAGTGGAGGATCTTGAGCTTTCCACCAGGGAAGGCCTGGAGACTTCTGCCTCAGGAGTAGGTGTTACTGAGCCTCCTTCTGGAAGAGAGAATCTAGAGACCTCTGCTTCTGGGGTAGGTGAGGACCTCAGTGGGCTTCCTTCTGGAAAAGAAGGCCTAGAGACCTCAGCGTCTGGAATTGAGGACCTTGGTGGGTTGCCTTCTGAAAAAGATTTGGTAGGTTCTGCTTCTGGAGCCCTGGACCTTGGCAAGCTACCTTCTGGAACTCTAGGAAGTGGCCAAACTCCAGAAGCAAGTGGCCTTCCCTCTGGAATTAGTGGCGAGTATTCTGGAGTGGACATTGGAAGTGGCCCATCCTCTGGCCTGCCTGACTTCAGTGGACTTCCATCCGGATTCCCGACTGTCTCCCTAGTGGACAGTACCTTAGTGGAGGTGGTCACAGCCACCACCGCCAGTGAACTGGAAGGAAGGGGAACCATTGGCATCAGTGGTGCAGGAGAAGTATCAGGGCTGCCCTTTGGTGAGGTGGACAGTAGTGGGGACACCAGTGGTCTCCCTTCAGGAACTGAACTCAGTGGTCAAGTATCCGGGTCTCCTGATGTCAGTGGAGAAACATCTGGATTTTTTGATGCTAGTGGACAGCCATTTGGGTCTCATGGCGTCAGTGAGGGAACATTTGGGATTCCTGAAGTCAGCGGGCAGCCGTCAGGGATCCCTGACACCAGTGGGCAGCCGTCAGGGATCCCTGACACCAGTGGGCAGCCGTCAGGGATCCCTGACACCAGTGGAATGTCTGTAGTGACTGAGCTTAGCGGACTGTCCTCTAGACAACCAGATGTCAGTGGAGAAGGGTCTGAAGCACTCTTTGGCAGTGGCCAGCCCTCTGGCATACCTTTTGTGAGTGGAGAAACTTCTGGGCTTCCAGATCTCAGTGGGCAGCCCTCAGGGTCTCCAGTGTTCAGCGGAACAACACCCAGTACCTCCGACCTGGTTTCTGGCACCATGAGTGGCAGTGGGGACTCTTCTGGCATTACGTTTGTGGACGCCAGTCTTGTTGAAGTGACGACCCCTAGTACACTTAAAGAAGAAGAGGGCTTAGGATCTGTGGAACTCAGCGGCCTCCCTTCAGGGGAGACGGATCTGTCTGGCACATCTGGGACAGTGGATGTCAGTGGCCAATCTTCTGGAGCAGTCGATTCCAGTGGACTCCCATCCTCAGCTCCAGAATTCAGTGGCCTCCCGAGTGGAGTAGCTGAGGTCAGTGGAGAATTCTCTGGAGTCGAGACTGGGAGCAGCTTGCCCTCGGGAGCATATGATGGCAGTGGACTTGCTTCAGGTTTCCCTACTGTGTCTCTTGTAGACAGAACTTTGGTGGAATCTATAACCCAGGCTCCAACTGCTCAAGAAGCTGGAGAAGGGCCTTCAGGCGTTTTGGAACTCAGTGGTACCCATTCTGGAACACCAGACATGTCAGGGGACCTTTCTGGGTCTCTGGACCTAAGCACACTGCAGTCTGGGCTGGAACCCAGCACAGAGCCCCCGAGCTCTCCATATTTTAGTGGGGACTTTTCTGGCAGCACTGATGTAAGTGGAGAATCCATTGCTAGCACAACCGGCAGTGGGGAAACCTCAGGACTTCCGGAAGTCACTCTAATCACGTCAGAGTTAGTGGAGGGTGTGACGGAACCAACCGTTCCCCAGGAACTTGGCCAGGGGCCTTCTGTGACACATACTCCTGGGCTCTTTGAGGCCAGTGGGGAAGCCTCAGCATCTGGGGACCTTGACAGAGCTGTGACAGACTCCCCTGGGTCTGGGATAGAAGCATCTGTCCCAGAAGCAAGCAGTGAGGCTGGAGCAGGAGTATCCGCTGCCCCTGAGGCCAGCAGTGACCTGTCTGGGTTCCCAGAGCCACATGAAATCACCTCTGCCTTCCCTGCAGCAGATCTAGAGGCCACAACCTCAGGTGCGGAGGTGAGCAGCACCTCATGGACCTTTCAGGAAGGCACCAGGGAGGGGTCTGCTGCTCCGGAAGTGAGTGGAGAATCTCCCACTACCTCCAATGTAGACACAGACACTTCAGGCATGGCTTCTGCCACTCCCGTGTCTTCGGGAGACAGGACTGAAGTCAGTGGAGAATGGTCTGGTCACACCTCAGAGCTGAATGCCGTCATCAGCACCACCCTCCCAGAGTCTGAGGGAGCCCAGCCTACCCAGAGCCCTGAAGAGAGGCATCAAGAAATCGAATCCCCGATCCCTTCATACTCAGGAGAGGAGACCCAAGCAGCAGAAACAAGCATCTCCCTGACAGATGCCCCCAACCCCTCTTCTCCAGAAGGGTCAGGGGAAACAGAGGCAGCTGCTGCAGGTATGTTTGTGGTTGCTTTCCCTTTAACTGTGTTTGGGGTGTGAGCAAGTTTAATTCAGAAGGAGAGGTGGTACCTGTAAAGTTCAAAGGTCAGCCGGGCAGTGTCGGAAAATACTCTGAACCGCTCTGAGCCTTATCCATGAAGCAAGAACAGTGCCAGAGAGGATACAGATGTGATAGACAGCTACAAGCACCAAGCTTTCCTGCCATGCTCACAGCAGGAATTTGTGGAGAAGGGGAGACTTATTTCCATTGGGGTTAGAAGGCATTCCTGGGTGGTGGGCTCCACCATCTGTGCTCGGCACAGGGAGAGCGTACCTACTTAGGCAGTGATAGAAATCATCATACCTGTACCCACATGAGCATGAGATGACAGAGTAGATCTGCCAGTGGCATTCATGTCCGAATATGTATTTTGAATGGGGGTAAAGCCGTCACAGTCTAAGGGACTGTGAAGTGTCACTTTGGCTCTTTAGACTGTGGTCCTGTCCCATCCCGGTCCCCCAGGACTCCCTATGCTGTCACCGTACTTTACCTCCACCCCCCTCCCAGGCTCCAAGCTCCAGGAACCCTAGCCTTGGAGACACCTTGATCCTCCCACTGTAGGGGCAGTTTTCACCATCAGATGAAAAGGATCCCACACGTTAGGGCCTGAATGTACAGGAAGGCAGAGTAGCCAGGAGTGAGCTGACTCAAAGCCCTCCTCAAGGACTTGGAGGACAGCATTCCCCAGCCGTGAGGGCTCAGAGGCTGTTCTGGTCTCCAGGCAACCGGGGTTCTTGATATTCACTCATCCTCTAGGTTCTGTATAGAGGAGCCCTATGGCCCAGGGACTGGAAACATGCATGCGAACCACTGGCCACTCTGGCATACATGTGACATAGGGAAGCCCTCATTAGCTGTGAGGGTACAGACAGGTACTAGACGGACCGACTCCTGCAGTCTCCAGAGGGGGACTCGTGCAGAAGCTGACCAAGGTCAGCCGGGAAGAAGAGGTAGTCAGAGACAGGAATAGAAGGCATACATTAGGACTAGAGAGATGGCTCGGCGGTCAAGAGCACTGGCTGCTCTTCCAGAGGACCCGAGTTCAATTCCCAGTACCCACATGGCAGCTCACAACTGTCTGTAACACCAGTTTCAGGGGATCTGACACCTTTACAACAATGCACATAAAATAAAGTTAAGTAAATTATTTTTAAGAAGAAGAAGGAGGAGGAGGCATACGTTAAACACAACTCATCTTTCTGGAGCATCTAATTGAGAGATTAGGAGAAAAAGTCAAGTTCAGCAATACCCTTGGTGAGTAGTCTTCCATGAAGCCATCAGTTGTCTTGTGAGTAGAATCCAAAAGTATTCTAAAGGTAAAATGAGATTTCTAGGACCGAGGAAATGGCTCAGTCAGTAAAGAACTTGCCGTATAATCATGGGGACTTGAGTTCAGATCCCTAGCACCCATGTAAAAACCTGGGTACGGTGGTACCCATCTTACCCAGCCCTGGCCAAAAGGGATATCACAAAAGGGTCCCTAGATCTCACTAGCCAGCTAGTCTAGCCAAATCAGTAAGTTCCAGGGTCAATGAGAGACCCTGTCTTAAAAAGTAATGTGGCGAGCCATAGAGGAAGACACTCACCGTCAGCCTCTGGCTTCTACCATTCACGTTCATGCATGCATACACACGTATGCACATACCCACATGAACACATGCATAGACCACACACACACACACACACACACACACACACACACACACATTAAACAAATACGCAAACCTACGGACTTCAAAGAAATGTTGAACCTGGAGTGAATATCAGTTGAGCAGACACTCCTCTGCCTTGGTGTAGCATTCCTGATGGGAGCTGTCTCTCATCATAAAAGCAAACCCCACCAGAAAACTCTTGTAGCCCTCTGGGTTTGGGTGGGATCTAGGTCCTCGTCAAGCCCATCAACTTAGAAATTTGCAGCTGTGACCAGTGGCATATTTCCCATGGCCTCCCATCACCTTAGAGCAGTGGTTCTCACCCTTCCTAACGCTGCGACCCTTTAATACAGTGTCTCATGTCTGCGACCCTCCCCAACCATAAACGTATTTCATTGCTACTTCATAACTGTAATTTTGCTACTGTTAGAAATTGTAAATCCTTGGGTGACCCCTGTGAGAAAGAGTTGTTCGACCCCCCACAAGGGGTCACGCCCCACAGGTTGAGAACCGCTGTCCTAGCTGCTCTCCTGGTCTTTCACCATGGGCCAAGAGTTGGTAAGGGGGTGAGGAAAGTAAGTGGGGATCACCTGATTGAAGGTAGCTCCCCAAAAGGAGATCCTCAGATTCCACCTGCCACCGTGTGGATGTTTCTCATCTCTTCAACAGCAAGTGCTACCCAGTACCTTCAAGCCCACACTCTTGGCTTAAGTCTCCTCCCCAGTCTCCTTGTCTCCGGCCTCTCCCTACTAAGGCAGGGGTTTCTCATAAAGAGGCTTTACTCCTGAGACACACTCAAAATGGAGAAATGAATCCTAGGGCAGCCCAACTACCTAGATTTACCTGACGGCCAGGACTCAAGCCTCAGCAGCCTCTACGTCACAAACACAAAAGATTCTGTATGCTCGACACCTTGCTGTTTAGTATACCCTCACATCTAGTGAACATACTTCATACTTGACACATACAAGCTAAATATGTGTGTGTGTGAACAGTAGGCAGCTGTCTACTCAACTCTTCCTCTCATTGAACAGAGACTTTTCTTACTGTCCAGGGGACAAATATTTCCTTAAGGCCCTAATGACTATGTGGCTAAACCCCTCTATACCTGGTCACCCCATTCTCAGCAACTCCTTCCAACCTGCAAAAGTCACAGACAAGACTTGTGACCTCAGTTGGGCATAGTGGTGTACACCTATAATCTTAGCTCTTGGGAGGCTGACGCGAGAGGAGGAGCCTGAGCTACAAAGTGAGATTCTGAGGTGAGGGACCTCATGTCCTCTGCAGCCCTAAGTTAGTAAAAGTCAATAGCAATAGAATTTATTCTTCTTCTCAGTTTAGTGGCTCTTACCTATAATCCCGGTCCCAGCACTCAGGAAGTCGAGGCAGGAGGATTGTCAAGAGTTCCAGGCTAGCCTGGGCTACAGAGTGAGACACTGTCCCAAAATAAAGGAAAAGAAGAAAGGAAGAAAAGAGGAGACCTTAACAATCACTGTAAGGACAGCCTTTCCGATTACCCATACCTTCCTTCCTTTGCTCTCTATCCCCACTGCTGGCACCACAGCTCCTTCCAAGGGCCACAGGTACCAAGATGCAACATTATCCCTCTGAGACTTGAACACCCAGTATATCCTCTCCCAAGGAGAGGAACTGGATTTAGTTCTAACAGAAAACATTCAGTAATGACTGCCACCTTGCTTAGTCAGTATTCTGTCTATACACAAGTTCATATAATAATTTATTTTTATTTTATGTTCGTTGGTGTTTTGTCTGCATGCACATCTGTGTAAAGATGATGGATCCCCTGGCATTGGAGTTACAGACAGATGTGAGCTGCCATGTAGGTGCTGGGAATTGAACCCCGGTCCTCTGGAAGAGCAGTCAAGTACTCTTAACTACTGAGCCATCTCCCTGCCCCCACTGTAAACAGCCCTTGATAAGATAGTTAGTAATCAGTACTGTTGACTTCAGAATAAATATCTAAAACTGTGTGTGATGATGCAAACTATAACCTCAGTACTTAAGAGACTGAGGCAGGAGGATCAGAAGTTCAAGGTCATCCTGAGCTACAGAGTAATTTGAAGCCAGCCTAGGATAAATTAAACCCAATCTCAAAATAGATATAATAATAATAATATAACAATAATAAAAACATCAGCTTCATGAACACTCAGATTCTTAATCTGGTCCAGTTAAAAAATCAGCAGACTCGGGGCTGGTGAAATGGCTCAGCCAGTTAAAGGAGCTTGCTGCTAAATCTGACCACTTGAGTTCAATCCCCAGAACCCACAGGGTGGAAGGAAATAACCACCTCCATAAGTTGGCCTCTGACCTCCATGCTCATGCCATAGTAAGCACCTCCCCTCCACGCGCACGCACACACACACATTAACTAATTAAATGTAATAAAACCCAGCACCTACTTCCTGCCTTATGACTGACGGCAAACACGCAAAGCTTCTTAGAATCGCCTGGGGAGCTCCTGAGACAGCCCCTGCCTCAGCTCCACCCCGAGCTGATCTGAGGCTGCTGGTTGGTCCGGAGAGGAACTCCACCACTTGCATCTTTTAAAAAGTCTTTTGAACAAAATTAACTATGACTATAAAGTGCAGCCACGATTGAAAAAATACTTCTCTAACCAGAGTTCATATCTGTTTTCTCTATGCGTTCAAGGCTGGCCTCGAACTCACGTCAATCTCCAACCCTCAGCCTCTTAAGTGTTAAAATCACAGGTGTGAGCCACCACACCCAACAAATAGATATAACAATAATATAATATAGTGATATAATAACAGATGTAATACTATATACCTCCTTTGACTTTATTTCACCAAAAAGTCCACAAGCAGATCTTAACTATTTTAGCTGGCAGCTCACTGACTTGAAAAAGCAGCATAGTGAAGATACATTAAAGATCAACTTTTAAGGTTGGAGAGGTGGCTCAGAGGTTAAGAGCACTGACTGCTCGTACAGAGGTGCTGAGTTCAATTCCCAGCAACCACATGATGGTTCACAACCATCTGTAATGAGATCTGGTGCCCTCTTCTGGCCTGCAAGCATACATGCAGGCAGAGCACTATATACCTAATAAATTAAAAAAAAAAAACTTTTAAAGACTTGAAATGTACGGATACTAATAGCCTACTTTTAAATGTAAAGGCCATTCTTTTACAGTGCAAAGGGAGACTGATAGACTTCTATCATCCTTCCCTCTTCTGTGTGAGATGCCAAACCAGAAAATCAAAGTCTAACAGTATTTATTATGGTCAGAATTCTTTTTTTTTTCTGTGCTTGAGAAATCTCCATCCTTATCTCTGGAAAGCTATGTCCAGGGTCATCCACTACGACTATACAGGCTATGCACTGAGTATCTTAAAGAGTGCCGTGGGCATAACAGGGGTTTTGTTTGTTAGGTGACAAATCATTCAGTTATCACTTGAGGAAAACCACCTGCTGTCACTCTCCCTTCAGCCTTTTCCATGAGCAGTTAAAAAAAAAAAATCTCTTGTTCACTTGGAGGTCATGAACTCTGATGTAAGCCAGACCTAGATGAGACCAACTCAAAGTAGAAGCCTGGTGTGTCTGAGTTAGACGTGAAAGGGTTTGCAAGCCTGACTCCTTCGGATGTTACTAGGAGGCCCCCAGTTGTTGCCTTTCCCAAGTTAGAGACGTTGCTTGGGGGCCTTGCTCAAGAAGCACACAGTGCCCCGCCCCCACCCAGTGGCCACACACAAGTTCCTGGGAAAAACAAGATGGTGGCAGGTCCAGGAGCCAGGGCTCCCTTCACCTGGGGCAGAGACTCAGCTTCCTGTTTTATTCCCTGCCTCTCCTCCATCTCTCTCAATTCGTCTCCTAGACTTGCCAACGCGAGCAACCCATTTCACTTGTCTCCCTGCCACCAGAGGCAAAATAGTGTCCACACCACCACACTGTGGGAACCCTGTGGAAAAGGGGGAGCCACAGCATCCAGTCTTACCGGATGCTGGTCCCCTCACTTCCTCTCTTCCTCCATTAAGGCTGCCATCACCCAGGGCCATCCCTCCCGACACCTGCTACTACCTTGTCCCGAAACCCCTAGAAGGTCTCAACTACTTCTCTTAGTCCCAATAACCAGTAGATGTCCAAACACCTGGCACAGAAAGAGCTGGGCAGCCAGGTCCAGAATGGCTCTTGCAAGAAGAAGAAGAGGAAGTGAGGTGCTGCAGAGGCTCGTTGACCTCTCTAAAGTAGCCGGTGAAATACAGTTCTCAAGACTGTAGCTCTTCTTCATCTTGGTATCCAGGTCCCTGAAACAGCTCTCTAGCTTCCTACCCTGACCAAACACAGAAGGAAAACAACACAACTTCCTATATCCCGGGCCAGATGAGAGCCCTTTCTAAGCTTCTGAGACAGCTGGAAGCCATCTGGCCTGGCCTCCACCAGGCCGTTCCTGCCCTTGTCTCATGGTCCAGCCAAGAACCCAAGAGTTGATGTCTGGCTCTTTTACCCTGAGGCCACCCCGTCCCCGCTCTGTACAACTGCTTTAGCGCCTCCGTTTGCTTAACCCCCTCGCCCTAGTGCTTCCCATCTCCCGTAATGAAGCCAACAGACAAAAAGAGAACACCACTAGCTTTCCTGAATCAGGAGAGCCGCCCCCCAGCTTCCACTATGCCCACTGACCTGACCTATTGCTGCTACTGCTGCTGCTGGGAATCCTGGTGCATGCCGGGAAACCAAGTGCATGCCGGGTTTTCAGGCAGTTCCTCCATGCATTTTGGGGTTGCTGGGAACTGTGAGATTTCTAATCCATGGCGTGTGCTTCTTGAAACAAAACTAAGAACTTTGTAGGAAGAGAAGAGATGCCAAAGATGTGGAGAAGAGGAGCAACATGGGTTGAGCAAGGTACCTGAGAACCAGGGATTCTTGGGCCACGAATGGCATAGACTTGGCCAAGACAATTCAGAACCTGAAGATCCAGAGGCAAGAGCATTAACCATCCTAGCACAGGACTAACATAAAGGTCTAGATTGCTATTATAGGCAGCAAGATTTAAGCTTTAGGATGAGTTAAAGTCTTTCTCTGAAGTCAAAGATCTGCTAATCCCGAGGAGACCATTCATCAGCATCCCGTTGGATCCTGGATCTCAAGGAAACATAATTGCCTGTACCAAGAATTAGGCTCTTCCAGGTTGGAGATGTAGCCCAGCTGACAGAGTGCATGCCTGGAAAATGTCCAAAGCCCTGGGTTGGATCACCAGCATCGCATAAACCTGACACGGCGATGCACCTACAATTTCAGAACTCAGGAAGTGGAGATGGAGAATCAGAAGTTCAAGGTCACCCTTCAGAACACAAGTTCAAGGCCAGCTCCAAAGTTACCTTATGAAAACAACAATCCAGAGAGTTTCAGTTCTTACTTTGACTAACCGTTGATAAATTGGGGCAAAGGTCAAGGATTTACAAATTTGAATCTTGCAAAGAATGCCTTGGAGCCAAAAGAGCAGAAGGGGAGAAGAGCGGCTGAGACGGAGGGGTCTGGGAACCTGACTGAAGCTCGGGCTGGTGATGAGTCTGCATCCACTAACTGAGCATCTAGCTAGCCACTCACTGAGCCAGCTTCCCTTGCTGGCCTCCCTTGACCAGGATGGGTGCCCATCTAGAACTTACGACTCACTGAAGAGGCCCACCTTTGGAGGCTTTGAGCTGGAAGGAGGTCACAGGGGAAATGTTGGGTGAGGTTTTGTTCCCTAGCCCACAAGAAGGACTCAGGTTTCATTTTCATAAATACACTTGAATCTTATTTACTAAAAACAAACTATCTACAACCCTGAAAATCTAATGAGTCTCCTGCAAAAATCCCATATGGCCATTTCCTTAGGGCTGTATACCCTTCAGACCACTTCTAGATGACTCTTTCTAGAACATGGGTTTGCTCTCCTTTTTTTATCTCACAACTATAGAGGAAGAAGCCAGGAGAAGCAAGACTTCTCACCAAGCTTTAAGAACTTCACTTCCAACTTCTTTGCCTACCACCGTGTCCACAGCCAGTTCTGGCCTCCAGCTCCTCGAAAATATTCATGGGAAAAGGTATCATGAAGGAGCTCCATTCTCGGCCTCACAAAAGGCATTTGGCCACAGAAGTACCAGATCTCTCCAACCTGAAAAACTAGTTCCAAGGCTCTAAGTTTGCCAATCAAGAATCACAGACATCCAAAGAAAACTGTCAGGATCTTTGGTTCAGCAGTCCAAGATGGTGGCAGCGGCAGCAGTGGAGGCAGCAGCAGCAGCAGCAGCAACAGTTCTCAGGAAATCCAGCCAGGCCCCTCCCAGCCTCTGGAGAGCTGCAGGGCTGGCCACTCGTACTAAAGCCTTGGTGCTTGTGAATTGCCAGCAGAGGTCCTAATGGCGGCCCTTGGTTTCTTGCAGACATTGATGAGTGCCTCTCAAGCCCTTGTCTGAATGGAGCCACCTGCGTGGATGCCATCAACAATTTCACATGCTTATGCCTTCCCAGCTACGGAGGGGACCTGTGTGAGATCGGTAGGGCCTTCTCGGCTTCAGCTAACGTTACTAATGGCTCCACTCACTCCTCCTTCCTTACCCTCCTCTCTAACCACAGGTTCCAGGCCTGGACTGGAGCCCCCAGGTCGGCCAGGAGCACCATTCTGGGGACACAGCTGAGAAGTCTGTCCCCCAATTTTCATCTCTTGTTCTTGCTCTTTCCCCTTTGGGAACCCACCTCTGAAATGTTGGCTGATCTGACCGCAGGAGAGATGTACACTTTGGAAACTGGGGCTCAGGGAGCTGAGCACACACTAACATTTTTCAGGGCTTGTGGTCTTGCTGATATGACCACAGAGCTCAGTGCATGGGTCCCCACTAGGGCGACACAGCTGATTCTGTGCATCGGTCGTGAAGAAAAGGATGAGTAGGAGCAGTGGGTTCTCGCTCTACTGGTGGCCATGGATCTTCTCAGCACATTCGTGGGCACTGTCTACCTTGCTGTGTTTTCTGTGGGACTTTCACATCCTTTCCGTGTCCCTGGGGAGCCACAACACTGTGCTAACCGAGCTGCCTTCCTCCTCTTCTCCTGGCATGGGTGATCTATCTGAGAGGACCGTGTCACCAGTATGCTCCAATCATGCATGAACAGGGACCGTGCATGCCATCCTCTCTCCGTCACACTGTGGCAGCTGCCCTCTGAATGCTACCCTGGCCCACACTCCCTTTCTTGCTCCCTTGTACACAGCAAAAGGCTAGTCCACGGAGCAGTCTCGTTGCGAGGCACAGGAGCTGAGTTTCCACGCATGGGCCTTGCCAACACCTCTACTCTGCACCAGTGGGCCAGGGGTCCGAGGCAGAACCCGGCTGACCCCCAGCATTCTCACTGATGGTGCCTATGGGCTCCTGCCAGCCCCTCGGGTCTCAAGCCTTCCCAACTCAGAAAAAGAGGTTTGAGGCTTCAGGATGCTGGTAGCAATGACTCACGCAGGACTGAAAGTGTACACGGGCTCAGAACCCTTTTCAGTGAACTCTTGTTAGAGAAACTTCCAGAAAGTAGCAGACACTCCTGGGAAACCTCCCCTTGAGTCTGAACAGTGTGGGGAAGTAACAAGAATCGCTCATTCCTTGACGGCATTGACCAGGGTACATGCTGATGGGGGAACCGAAGGTTTCTGTAGTAAGAGGCTGGGACATTCATCTTCCCTGTGGCCTCCTGCCTTCTCTCAAACACCCCCCCCCCCAAGAAGTCAGGTGCATGGGGTCTCAGCTAGGCAGGAATAGAAAGCATAAGGATTTTCCCTCCAGGATGGCACAGGGGAGAAAGGTCTGGAACATCCACACAGACAACAGCTCGGGAACTCCTCTTGGAAAGGGAGACTGTTGTGACATCCTGATAGACCAGGAAAGTGGTCCCAGAGTCACCCAACAGGGCCCCAGGCCCGAGTGCCCAGCAAGGCAAGGCTCTGTTGCAGCCTGGAATGCAATGTCCCATGGGATCTTAGGCCCTGTCTCTGGTGTCACCGCTTTTTCCCGCCTCTTCGGAAGTCTGTCTTATCCTCACAGCCTCCACTGGCATGGTCTTCCCCAGCCAGGCCCAGCTCCCGCCCTCTCTGAGCCTTCCTGCCCAGTTTAGTCCTCAGGTTCTGAAGTGACCCAGGGCCTGGCGCACAGGCCCAGGGATGGTGCCTTGGTCTCAGTGCCAAGCATCCTGAGGCTTCCTTGACCTCTTTCCAGACCTTTATCTCCTCCCTTGTGGAGGACACCAGTAGCCAAAGGGCCCTCTCCCTCCTGGCCTCTACTCCGCTTCTTTCTTCTCTAGCTGCTGGCCTTCCGTTCCCCTTCTCTTCACTTCTGAGCCTTGCCAAGCCCCCCTTAGCCCAAGGAAGACTCCGTCCCCTCAGGGAAACTCCCCCGCCCTTCCTAGACCCAGCCAAACTATTGAAGCCACCTGGTTGGGAAGCTGCCACACATCCTGAGATATCTCTGGCAACTCCCTGGACCCCAGGGTCCTCCAGTCCATACGGAGGCTCTAGACAGAGAAATGCAAGAGGAAAAATGTAAGCGTCCCTCTGTCCAGAGTTCCATGGACAGTTGTTTAGATACTGGCTCTCACAGAGGAGAGGGAGTCCTGGCTGGAGGCTTCTTTCCTCCTTTTCCTGAGGTACAAACCCTTCCACCAGGGCCAAGCTACCCTCGTCCCCATGCTGCCACCAAAGGCAGTTAGCTCACAATCCCCTCTCCCAGGCTTGATGAGCTGGTTCCAACATGTCTGTGCCCCCCTCCTCCCCCGCCCCTGAAGACTATCCCAACACTCCAAACCAGGCCCTCCTCCAGCACACAGCACCTGCTTCTCCTTTCTTGGCTGCCACTAAAATGTGAGACAAAAATAAAAGACAGGGCCCCTGGGTCACAGACCAATCTCTAGTTGGCATGTAGCTCTTTAAGAGGAAGACATAGTGGGTTCTGCTAGAGCCAGCTCAGGGACCTGGGGCAGAAACACTTGTCAAGCATGCAGAAGGCCCTGGCTTCATCCCAGCAATGCATACGATAATTAGAATTAAAGTAATAATAATAACAATGGCAGCCAGCTCAGATCCAAAGGTTAGGGCCCAAAGCTCACTCTTCTTTGGGCCCCCAAGAGACTTATTCCTGGGGTCAGGGTGCTACATCAGGGAAAGAAACGATCTCTTTCCAGGTGGCATGTCTGTGGAGGCTTCCAAGAGTCAGATGTTACTGGCGTCCTACCCGAGCCTCTGTCTCGCAGGGCCTGTTGCCTCCCTCCAGGGCACAGCCTTTCAGGTGGACTGAACCTAGAAGTCCCTGTCACAAGACCGGCAGTGAGCACACACACCTCTGGCCTTGCCCCGTCTTCACATCCCTGACCTGTGTTACAGACCAGGAACAATGCGAGGAGGGATGGACCAAGTTCCAGGGCCACTGTTACCGCCACTTCCCTGACCGTGAGACCTGGGTGGATGCCGAGAGACGGTGTCGAGAGCAGCAGTCACATCTGAGCAGCATTGTCACGCCGGAGGAACAGGAGTTTGTCAACAGTGAGTGTGGCGGGGGCTAAGGGAAGCAGCGGTGAGAGCAGAGGGCCTTCTGGGTCAGAAATGAGCAGGTTGGGGATTGAGGTCGTAGTTCGGTGGACAGCGTTTACCTTGCATGTACAAGGTCCAGTGCTGCAGGAAAGGAGGGGGGATAAGGGAGGGAGGGACATAGGAAAGGGGGTGCAGATTAGATGCATTGCAGGGCAGAGAGCTGAAAGAAGAGGGTCAAATGCTCCCACAGTTCCCTCAGAGAAGGTGCGGATCACTGGAACCAGCAGCCCCAGCTGACCCAGGGCATGTCCTGCCCAGCAGTCAGAGACAGCCCAGGCTAACCCTGTAGCTATCACCTGCCCTTGCCAGCCCAAGGAGGTGTCCTAACGTATACCACAAACATGAATGTCCTGAGACCCTTGCAAGGTCCTCAGAAGCCAGTGGCAGGCGCCTAGGAGCCGCTTGCTTCCTTCTGCCACACTCTTCCCTTTCTATGAGTTCCAGTCCCCGGACCTCCCAGGGCATCCAACATTAGGACCTCTCGGGGCATCCAACATCACCTGCAAACCTATCTTCCCTTTTCCAGAAAACGCTCAAGACTACCAGTGGATAGGTCTGAATGACAGGACCATCGAAGGGGACTTCCGCTGGTCCGATGGACACTCCCTGGTGAGTTACCAGAGAATATGAAGTGGATAAAGAACCCCCAAGAACAGCCTGCATTCAAGTCTCCTGAAAACTCACTGAGCAAGGGGCCTGACAGGCGGGAACTGTGTAGGAAGGGATTACCTCTCTTTCCTCTCTGCCTCTGGAGAGCAGCCTGGGGCTGGGTGGACTTGGTGAGGGAAGTCATGCGATGTGAGAAGGAGCCAGAAGGAAATAAAAAAAAAAATTGACAACAAGCCACCATGAAGGGTAGATGACATTTAAGAGAGTTTCCTCTTAGAAAAAGATAAGATCTTCTGGGTAAATTGGGAGCATAGGGACCATGGGAGAGGGTTGAAGGGGAGGGGAGAGGCAGGGAGGGGAGCAGAGAAAGATGTAGAGCTCAATAAAAGAATAAAGAAAAAAAGAAAAGAGTTTCCTTATGTGCAAAGGTCTAGTGTCTACTCAAGGCATAAAATACAGAGATCAAAGGGACAGAATGGGCAGTTAGCTACAGGTCAGTGAAGAGGGTCTTACAGGTCAGAAATGAGCAGACTGAGGATTGCCCACCAGGGAATCCTGGATCCTTGGGGGTTATAAGCTTCTAGAAGGATCAGAGTCAGGCAATGTAACCAGTTCCCTAACCTGGGACCCACAGCATCTAGGATGATCCTGATCAGATAATCAGATTCCCAGCAGCCGTTGCTGCTGCCTTACAACCCAGCTGTTGGGTGAAAGGAAAAGGGGAATAGGAAAGGGAACTGATCGGGAAGGAAGTGGGGGTCAAGCTGAGCCACACCGTTTCTGTCTGCCCCTTACCATTTTGCCTCTCCCGCCCACAGCAATTTGAGAAGTGGCGTCCCAATCAGCCTGACAACTTCTTTGCCACTGGAGAGGACTGTGTCGTGATGATCTGGCATGAGAAGGGCGAATGGAATGATGTCCCCTGCAATTACCAGCTGCCCTTCACTTGTAAAAAGGGCACCGGTAAGAAGGGATTGGGAGGAGGTCCCGGGAGGGCAATAAGCCCTTCAGCTGCAAGGGAGCCCCTTGCCTTGTGACCTGGGGACAGTTCTCTTGTCTCCTGACTACCCAGAGGCTATCGGAGCATCCTCAAGAAGCTCGTGGATGCTGATGCGAGGGCCTCTCTCAGCACCAGCATCACAGAGCCAATGGCAAGAACAAGCTGACTCCTGGAAACCTTTCACAGGGACGAAGGGAGGGTGACAGTCATGGGCTAGAGGACAGGATCCTCAACTCCATGCATACCACAGTCCCTCTGATGTCAGCGACAGAAAGTCATCCGTAATGGCCCCTGGGTGGACTGCCCTTTCTTTGGGGCTCCAAAATATGCTAGTCGCAGAATCAGAGTTGCCAGGCCTGGAGTCTTCAACTTTAAGGCCATGGGTATCACAATGCTTAAAGGGGCCCAGCCTCCTGCTCCTACCCATGGCCTGTGCCCCCAGGCATCCTTTGGGCCCCACTTTCGGGCTTTGTACATTTTCGTAAAGAAGCCAGAGACGTCTTGCCAGAAGGTCCTCTTTCCCCACCTTAATCCCTCCTTTTTATCATCCCATCATTGTTCAAGGCCACCTTTCCATTTCCCTCCCTGCCTCCCAGTATCACAGAAGAATGTTAGAACTGAATGCCTTCATCTCCCCGCCCACCACCCCACCCCACCCCACCCAGTAGTCCAGGCTCAGCACTAAGAAGAACAGTCTGATCCCTTCCTCATCATGCCTTGGGCTCTGGGATAACCTTGTCTCTGCCTACGTGGGCCATCACAGACACCTCATGAGACCCCCTTCCTAAAAGGCCTTTGTCCCTCAGTGGCCTGTGGAGACCCCCCAGTGGTGGAGAACGCCAGGACCCTTGGGCAGAAGAAGGACCGGTATGAGATCAGCTCGCTGGTGCGGTACCAGTGTACGGAGGGCTTTGTCCAGCGTCATGTGCCCACCATCCGGTGCCAGCCCAGCGGGCACTGGGAAGAACCTCGAATCACCTGCACAGACCGTGAGCATTGTTCCCCTGGTCCCTCACCTGGCCCAGAGTCAGACTCCACCAACAGGGCCTTCTCCCTTTCCCCAGAGCATAGTGGTAGTTGTGAATCTGTGCCATGCTAGGTAAGGGTTAAGCCAGGCAGAGAAGGTATTGGGGGTCTACTCCATTAAAAAAAAAAAAAATTAGTCTCTCCCACAGGGAAGGTCCTTGTTCCCTGAAAGGAGATAAGAAACCTGTGGCCGTTTCCTGAGCCTAAGGAAGGTGGATGAAAACTCCACCCCAGGGGAACAGGATGGGAGCGGCTCATCATCCACAGAGAGGGCACCTGCAGACAGGGGAAGACTAGGAGAGTCTGAGCTCGGCCCTGCTTCTTCCCCGCTCACTGTTAATTCTCCACCTCCCCTTGATTGCAGCCACCACCTACAAGCGCAGGCTACAGAAGCGGAGCTCGAGACCCACACAGAGGAGCCGCCCCAGCATGGCCCACTGAGAAGAGCTTCCAGGATGTGCCCCCAGGATGCTGAGCCCAGCGGCCATCCAGGCTGACCATGCATCCCAGCCAGATGGTGTCTTCTTGTCGCTTTTTGTCATTAAAGAAGGAAAAATAAAAATACCCCACATTGTGTGTGCCCCGACTCCCCACATCACCCAGCTACATCTAATTTGTTCCTTCCTCGCACCCCCCCCCCAAAAAATGCCAAAGCAAGTTTACTGTAACCCATGGACTGAGTTTAGAGACATTTCTTTGATCTCCCACCGTGCCTTTCCAGGGACCAGTGCAGGGACAGGGTGAGAAGGGATGGGGTTAAATTAAATAAAGAAGATTATTTTTTTGTTTCCTGACTTTACCCAAGACAAGTGCAATGGTTGGTTATTTCACCTCCAGGAGAAGCTAGGGAGGCAAGAGGAGAAGCTGGAAGGAGACAGGGCAGGGGCGGGGGGCGGGTATGGTGGCCTCAGAGCACGAAGGACTCAGAAGAGACCGACTACAGCTTAACACGTTGGACAAAAGGAACCGAGGTCTGTGCCATCGATGAGGAAAGGAGCCTAGGCAGGGGACAGGCTGGCCAAGGGGAAATGAGGTGGCCTTCCCTCTAGAGTCCCTCTTCTAGTGACCTCTCACCTGGGTCGACCACCCTAGCAGGTGTCATTCCTCGGCTGGACTAGGTAGGGGCACTTCCTTCCCAGGGGTGCTCCACCGTCCCCTTCCCTCTCCCTACCCCGGGACGGTGCAGGCACCAGTGTTCCGTGCACCTATTTATATTTTTTGAAAACTAAAGATTATGATAATTATAATAATAAAGACATTGGAAGAGATCTATTTCCTTTCTTTTCCATTTTTAAGAGTTCATTTTATTTCGTAGTTAAGCAGAAGGTGACCGTGATCTGGAGCCTCCACGGGGTCGTGCTCTGACCCCAAATGGCCCCACCGTGGCATGAGTCCTGGGTGTTCAGTCACTCTGTCACCTCATTCTGACCGGAGTGACACTATGTTTGATGGGCCCTCTGCGCCTGTGTATGTGTGTGTGTGAATACAGCGTGCCTGTGTGAACACGTGTGACCTGTTTGTGTATGGATGCCTGAGTGTGTCTGTCCACCTGTGCCATTCAGTGGTTTGGAGGGCAGGTTTGCAAATGGGCACACTGGGAACGTAAGAGAAGGTGTGCTGGCACACTTGGGGCTGAGACAGGAGTTCTGAAAGTTCAAGACCAGCCTGGGATCCTGTCCCCAAAACAACACAAAAGAATGATTCGAGACACTTGTACTGGGCTTGGTGGCATAGACTGTAATCGCAGCTACTTGAGGGGCAGAGACAGCCTGAGTAAGTTGGTGAGACCCTGTCTCACAGTAAAGGGTAAAAGAGGGCTGGGGATATAGCTCGGTGGGAGAGCACTTGACTAGCAGAAGCAAGGCCCTGGGTTTAACCTTCATTACCAAAGTGGTATGATATATCCCTGAAGGGCTGTGATAACACACCCCGAGATTCTGACCCACTTGCTGGAGTGAGACTGAGGAACCTGGATTTCTAGCAAATTCTCAGAATGCTCGTCTGGTGTGAGGGTGCACATCTGTGGCCCCAGCACCAGGAAGGCCATCACCACCTATACAGAAAGGTCAAGACCAGCTTGGGTTATGTGAGACTGTCTCACCCCTTTCCTTTCCCCAGAACAAAGCTAGCTGAAGGGCTGGAGAGACGGCTCGGGGTTAACAGGGCTTGCTACTCTTGCAGTGCATTCACATCAGGTGGCTCCCAATAACCCATAATTCTAATGCCAGGGGAGTCAATGCCCTTTCTGGCTTCTTCAGGCACCTGTACCCACATGCATGCACACACCACACACACACACACACATGCACGCACGCACCAGGCTGAACATCTGATTGGTTTTTTGTTTTGTTTTTATTTTTTGTTTTTTGAGACAGGGTTTCTCTGTAGTTTTGGAGCCTGTCCTGGAACTAGCTCTTGTAGACCAGGCTGGCCTTGAACTCACAGAGATCTACCTGCCTCTGCCTCCTGAGTGCTGGGATTAAAGGCGTGCACCATCACCACCCAGTCTGAACATCTGATTGTTAAGCACCCAATGAACAACCAGATAAAGCACAGGTCTGGTTGGGGTGAGGGAAAAAAATACTCCAGGGACCCTCAGACTCTGATACTCTTTGGAAGGCACTGGTGCCCTGCCTCAGGAAAGGCACCTCCTACTTTTCTCCCTGAGCCCCTCAAAAATGGGTCATCATAGGGTGGAGATGGCAAAGATGGGAGCCAGACCCCCAACAGCTGGGCCACCACCTGAGGCAGGGTATGTTGTAGTACAGACAAGATCAAAACCAAACCAGCACACGGGGGCAGCCCAGGGGAAGACAGAGGACAGAAGTGGACCTGACACACACCCTAGGCTGGGATCTAGCCCCCGAGACTGAAGGAAACAAAGGGTTAGACATGGAGAGCGGCTGGAAGGAGGAAGTGAATCATAGCACCATTTATTAGGCAAAGAAGGTACACACACCCAGAGGGTCACACCCAATATGGACATGGAATGGGTACTCCGACTCTGGAACCAGGAGAAGAGGGAAGTTGTCCCTTCCTTAAGCCCTCACCCACAAGTATAAGGAGCATGTGCAGAAATTAAAAGAATCAGCACTTAGCCTCGGGGCTAGCTGCAGCCACTGCTCATTCTGGGCACCAGTTTCCTCAGGTGAGGGATGCCAGCTGTACCAGAACGTGGCAGAGCCTTTTAAAGGTCAGTGGGCCGCAAATGCCCCAGAAAGGGATGCCAAGAAATTTGAGAGTTGGGTCTGTAAGAAAAACCATAATATCTTAAAAAACTGTTTAAATTGCCAGGCAGTGGTAGCGCACACCTTTAATCCTAGCAACTTGGGAGGCAGAGGCAGGTGGATCTCAGTGAATTTGAGGCCAGCCTGTTTTACAAAGTGAGTTCCAGGACAGCTAGGACTGTTACACAGAGAAACCCAGTCTCGAGAAACAAAACAAAACGTTTAAATTGGAAAGTATAAAAATAATACAAGCAATGCTCCAACCCCCAAAAGGCAAGGTGGACCCTTGTGTCAGGAAGTCGGGGGGGGGGGGGGGGGGGGGCGGGACGAATGCACAGCTGGCCACTCTGCTAACGCTGGCGGTAACAGTAGACACCATAGCGGGCATGTGGGTCTGGGAAGCCGAATGTCCGTACTCCCGGCTCGGGGGGCCCACAGTTGGGGCGTGGGTGAACTATGGGGTAGCGGGCACTTCCATCCGCCAGCCAGCCAGCATCACAGCGATCCAGGTCACGGAACTTCCAAGCAGCAAAGAGCTGGCCCACCGTAGCGATCTGCGTGCCATCTTCCCGGCAGGCCTCCCTGGCCTCAGGCAGTGTTAACTTCTCGGGGTGCTCCAGGTAGTACACCCACCCTGCGGGAAAGCAGGGCACTTGAGTGCTGTTCAGCAGAGGAGGCGGCAGTGCCTGCCACAGGTAGGGAGGAATTGCCCTATGGGGGTCTTATTGGATGCTTTGGGGAGGGGCACCTTTCTGGTCTGCTCCGGTCATTTCTGTACTCTCTGGCTGCATTCTGAGTTGGTACCTACCTAGACTGGACTAGCCGCTTACCCGCTGTTTACTGAGCACCTATTACATGACAGCAGACACTTTTAAGTAGCTGAGGATGACCTTCAACTTGAACTTCTGATCCTCCTGCCTCCACCTCCCGAGTGCTGAGATTACGCTACAATGCCCAGTTCAAGAGGTGCTGGGGATGGAAGCCATGCCTTGTCCACTAGGCAAGAACTCTACCAACCGAGCTACATCCCAGCCCTGCTAATACGTCTAAGTATTTCTGATATGATAACACATTTCTGTTTTTGTTTATCTGTCAATGAATCATAAGCCTGGTGTTTGGGGAAAGACATGGTTTGTCTGTGCTGATCCGCAGCACAGTACATAATAGACACTCAGAAGATGTCTGATAAATTAATAACCAGTGGCGGCCACAAAGCAAGAGCAAAGTGATAAGAACTGGTAAAGACATTGTCTCCAGAACTGCCAACATTTCAGACCTAGGGCCAAGAGGCAGGCAGAGAAGGGCAGGTGGTTCTGGAAGCATCAAGTGCGCAGGTCTGTGCCGGGCCATCCCACTCACCCTTGAGGGCAGCAGCGAAGCAGAACACATCATAGCGGTGCAGGCGGCGGTGGCGCTGGCCATAGCTGCGAACACCCGGCGCCAGGCTGAGGCCTCCGCAAGGCTGCCGGGGCAGCGCTATAGGGTACTGGACAGAGGCGTCCTGCAGCCAGCCGGCGTTGCACCAATCCAGACCCTCCTCCCAAGCACGGAAGAGCTGCTCAAAGGAAGCCACCATGGCGTCCTGCTCCCGGCAGGCCTGTTGGGCCTCGTGGAAGTTGAGCTGGTAGCGCCCTTCGCGGGGCTGGTAGGGAAAAACCACGCCTAGAAAGGAAGGAAGGGCTCAGAGGGGTCAGGAGGAGGAGGCCCGAGCTCCCTGGTCCACTGGGATCCAAAACACACAGACACGGCTGCACACATCCTCAGAGAGCTCAGCAAACTTCCCACCTCTGTTCAAGGTCTAAGTCCCCTGCTGCTTGCCTTTCTCCTAGAACTGAGCAGACTTCCCAGAAAGCACATATTGGCTTGTGAGGTAATTAATTCATCAAATGATGTCTCTGACTATAGAAAAAGGGTAAAAGTCATTCTGGGGTACAGCGTAAGAAATCCCTAGAAACTGCAGGAGAAAGGGTGGTGAAGGGCCCTTAGGTAAGAGTCCTGAGGCCAGGGACACCCTGGGGCAGGAGGCGTCCTTCCGGGTGGCCTCCCTAACAAGGCTATATGATCCTCTCAAAAATCACTATTCTAGCAGGGTGTGGTGGTTCACACCTGTAATCCCAGCACTCAGACTGAGAAAGGAGGATTATCATGAGCTCAAGACCAATGTGGCCTACAGAGTGAGCTCCTGTCTCAGAAAACAAAGGCACAAATAAAATCCATGGTATTGTGCATGTTTGAAATTTTATCTTATAAAAAGTTGAGGGCTTTATTTTATAAAAAGCTTATCTTATAAAAAGTTGACAGTTCATTATGTAATTGTGAGCTGGGTTTGAACCTAGGACTTCATTCACACTAGATACCATCCTACAACTGATGCACATCCCCAGCCCAGTTTCAATTTTTTTGTTTTGTTTTGTTTTTTGTTTGTTTCTTTGTTTGTTTTTTGAGACAGGGTTTCTCTGTAGCTTTGGAGCCTGTCCTGGAACTAGCTCTTGTAGACCAGGCTGGCCTCGAACTCACAGAGATCTGCCTGCCTCTGCTTCTAGAGTGCTGGGATTAAATGCATGTGCCACCACCACCCAGTTAAGACCCTGGGTTCTTATCCCCCACCACACACACACACACACACAATTTCAGCAGTGTGCCCCAGGCTCTACCAGTCCCTACTGTCACCCACTGGCCCTGCTTTATTCATTTGTCTTGCTGACTAACCCTGCAAGAACTTCAGTTCTGGCTCCCATTTCCCTCTTTCTGAACAGGACTGAATGGGAAGGAACAGGAGGCAGTGGCTTCTGGAAGTTGCTCCCTGGGTTTGAACACCATGTCTGCACCTATCAGCTATAGATCTAACCTTACATAAGTTACTTGATCTCTCTTAGTTTCCTCATCTGGAAAACAAGAGCCATGATACTATCATTTCCTTTTAGGGTTGTTTTGAGACTTAGGCGTGCTTACCTGCGTAAAGCATAAAGGTCTATGCCTTCTCTGGTTCCTCTCCCCCTCCCTTGGGTCCCAGTGGCATCTATCAGGGCCTCACCCCGAAGCTCCAGCTCTACCAGGCCACTCTCGTCCTCCAGCCCATCAATGACCTCGCAGCGGTAGCGCCCAGAGTCCTCCAACCGCAGGTCCCTGAGCTCCAGCGAGACGTCCTGCCGCGTGTCCTGCCGTAGCTGTACTCGCCCTTGGTAGTCCCCGAAGGAGCGGTGCCTCGGCCCGATGGCCACCAGCACATCCTGCTCGGGGGACCCGTTCTCTGACATCCTCCACCACTTCACACGCACCTGTCTCGGGGATGCCAGGGCCGGCTCATAGTGGTAGTGGCAGGGCAGGGTCACTGTGGCTCCTCGGTGACTGAACAGGGACTCCTCAGTCGTCTCCACCACCAGCTTCACTCCATTGAATAGGCCTGGGCGAAGGTGGGTCACAGATGTGACAGTGGTCTCATCCCAAGGCCCTCCAGACTCACGTGTTGTGAAAAGAGCCACTCTGCCCCACCCCTCCAAGTACCTGCTGCTCCTCTCTTCCACATACCTGCTACCCAGACCTTGTGCCTACTTCCCCTGAGTTGTGACCTGAGACCAACCAGCATGGGCTACATGTGGTGAAACTTTGTCTCAAAAAAAAAAAAAAAAAAAAAAAAAAGGAAGCACCATTACACCATCAGTTCCTTGAATTTGTACTGGCCTTGCCATCTGTGTGCTGCTCGGATGAAAGGTAGAAATGATTGTCCCACTATGTGTCATTATATAGCCTGTTCTAAGGCTCACACCAAAGCGCTGAGCCACAGGGCTCAATTAATGAGTGTGCCATTAAGCAGCCATGTTTGGGGCAGTTTGTTCTGCACCAAAAGCGAACTGACAAGTGTCGGGACCACTTGGAGTCCTGGCCTCCAGCTGCTCTTCCCTGCTAGAGATCTTTCCTTTCTTTCTGATTTGAGCTACTGAAAGCTGTGTCAAAGTTGTTTACCAGCTCTGCTTCACGAGCACGTGTTGCCTTGGCCTTGAGGATCAGAGGATAAGGTTTTCACCTGTTGGCCAACTTGACTGTTGAGTATATAAGCCTCCAGGGTGCTACTGAATAGAGGGCTTCTTACCAGTGACTAGAGGTCCGTGTCTCTGTCTCTGTTTGAGTCTTTGTATGTTTCAACCTCCAGCCCCTTGCCCGAAGCTCACGAACTGTATGGTAGCGTATAGAGCACAGACAGGCGTTGCGTGCTGCAACAAGCTAAGCATGGTGGCTCCTGCCTGTGATCACAGCTCTTGGGAGGTGGAGGCAGGAGAGTCAAGACCTCAAGGCTTTCCTCAGCTACACAGAAATTTCGAGACCAGCATGGGATGCTTAGGGTGTGGCTCAGTTAGAAGAGTGTTTGTTTAACATGCACAAACCCTGACTTTAGTCCCCAACTGTGCATCAAAACAGGTGTAAAAGTGCACCTATAATCCCAGCACTCCAGGGACAGGGTCAGTTGGACCAAAAGGTCATGGCCATCCCCAGCTATATATCAAGTTTGATGACAGCAAAGGCTGCTTAGGCTGCTTGAAACCATCTCAAAAAAAAAAAAAAAAAAAAAGGAAGGAAGGAGAAAATACACAAACCTAAAGAAATTGATTTTGAACGCTAGCTGCTATGATAGCCAACAAGAACTTTGCCAAGGGACAAGACAGCCACTGTGAGCGACCCCCCTCAAGTGTTCCTGCATCCCCTTCATTCCACTGTGGCCTACAAAGAGCACAGCACACCCTCTTTTTCACAGTCTGGGCCAACTGTTGACCAGAGCTCCTCCAAAAGACCCAGCTTTCCTGAACAAGCCAGGAGACGGTCAGAGCTCAGGGTTCAAATGGCCGAAGTCCCTAAGCAACAGAACTAGGTTGACAAGGTAGAGCTCACTGCAGGGACATGAGGATGCGATCTCAAAAGTCCCCTGCCTGAGGTCACCCAGCACGAAAGAGGTACAACTGATATTTAGGCTCACATCTCTGGGATTCCAAAGTCCTTTCTGCAGGGAGTCAGGGGTAATGGCACTTGGACTGGATCTTAAAGACCTAGCTCTGTTCTAGGAATAAGGGCCACCCCAAAAGAACTTGGTCCCATGTCTATGGTATCAGCAAATTCGGGGTGTTTAAGCCATCTCTCATCTTAGAAGCAAGGCCGATCCACCCTTGGAGGCTCAGACTGGGAAGATTCTCCTGTCTGTATCCCATCCTGAAACCTGTATATCACAGCAGGAGCCAGGAGACAGGCCTAGGGGCCACCGACCTTCCCCGTAGCCATCGCTCAGGGTCCTGCCATGTGGGTCATGGGAATAGTAGAAGCCATTGTAGAATGGCAGTCCCGAGACACAGGAAAGTGACAGCAGCAAGACAAGGAACAGCAGGCCCATCTTGGCCAGGATGGTGGCAATGCCTAGGTGTCTTGGACGAGGCTGAACCCACGGGCAACTGCAGAGAGAAAGAAAACAAGCCAATTACAGAAGCCTATGGCAGGGGTCTGGGGCTCCTCCATTGGCACCCTCTAACAGACTGGCTCAACAGCGCATCTCAGAACAGTTCCGTGGGCCAGGGGCTGTCCTCAGAGCGCAGCAAGCAGCAAGAACAAGCTAGGCAAGGTGTCCCCTTTGTAGGGGAGAAATGCGTCCATGGGCAACAGGCACTGAGAACACCCAAGCAGTTTGAATTTCAATGGCTGTGAACAACACCTGAGACTAGAATAGAGCATTCCAGAGCGGGCTTCATAGTTAGTAACAATAAGTCTGG
The DNA here is from genome assembly GCF_903992535.2 of Arvicola amphibius. Classification (NCBI taxonomy): domain Eukaryota; kingdom Metazoa; phylum Chordata; class Mammalia; order Rodentia; family Cricetidae; genus Arvicola; species Arvicola amphibius. The sequence continues at coordinate 150,226,907 of NC_052058.2, forward strand.
ACCACCATGGAACTTGTTTCAACACACAAGTGTCTGTGTGGGGAGGACAATGACAATGTGATGTTTATTTTTAAGATGAAAACAAGGTCAAAAAGCATTTGAGGAGTAAGATAGCTCAGTGGTAAAGATGCTGCCTGCACAACCTGAGTTCAAACTCTGGGGAAAAAATCCAACTCCATAATGTTGTCTAGCCTTAACGTGTGCACTGTGGCATGTGCATGTACACACACACACACACACACACACATGTATATATTAAGAAGTGAGTTTTGCTGGACAGTGGTGGTGCTCACCTTTAATCCTAGCATTCGGGAGACAGAGGCAGGTGGATCTCTGTGAGTTTGAAGCCAGCCTGGTCTACAGAGTAAGTTCCAGAACAGGCTTCAAAACTACAGAGAAACCCTAAATAAATAAATAAATAAATAAATAAATAAATAAGTGAATTTGCGGGGGGGGGGGTTGTTATTTTAAAGAGAGTTTCATGTAGTGAGCTTGCCACAGAGGATGGTCTTGAACTCTTGATCCATCTGCCTCTACTTCAAAAACTCTCAGCAATCAAAGTATGATACTTTATTTTAAAAAACAAAATGAACAAACTATAGCCCACAGGCCAGCTGCCTCCTGAGTGCCTACTGTTGGGAAATATTATTTTCAGGTGTGTTACCTTTGTTTATGCTGCATTTGTTTAACTCCGGGAAGCTGTGATCTAAAACACCTGATGATCTAATAAAGCGCTGAATGGCCAATAGTGGGGCAGGAGCAAGGGTGGGCGGGGCTGGCAGACAGAGAGGATAAATAGCAGGAGAAACGAGCAAGAAGAGCAAGAGAACGAGGAGCAACAAGAGAACCAGGGGGAGAGGACACTAGGGACCAGTCACCCAGCCAATCATAGAGAAAGAAGAAAAATACAGAAGTGAGAAAGATAAAAGCCCAGAGGGAAAAGTAGTCAGGATAATATAAGTTAAGAAAAGCAAACAGCCCAAGCTAAGGTCAGGCATTTATAATTAAAAGCCTCTGTGTGGGATTTATTTGGGAGCTGGGTGGTGGGCCCCCAAAAGGCCAAAAGAGTAAAACATCCCACAACAACCTACCAACATGGCAATGCCCCCACACACACAAATTGCTATTTGTGCACACCTATAATCCCAGCACTGGGGAGGTGGAAGCAGGAGGCTCAAGCGTTCAAGGCTATCCTAGATCACATATGGAGTTTGACTCTGTCTAAAGATGGGAATACCTAGACCGGTCCTCATAAGGCACAGGTACCACAAGGTGCAGAGGCCAAGGACAGGCATGAGGGATGCTCTCCATTTGTTCCCATGTGTCCCCAGGTTCACTGTCACCATAGATCGATCCCTGTGGGTCACTTGTCACAGCCCAGCCTTCTGACTTCCAGCTGGATTTATTCAGCGGGAAGCACTAACAAGATGCAGAAGAAAGTATTCCCCGCCCTCCCTCCTGGCTGAGGCGATCACAGCCTCTGGGCAGCCTTCTCTTTTATCCCTATCGTTGCTCTCTAGAAGTGATCCCTTGATTAAAATCTCCTTGCTGCAACCATCTGGACTGAACTCTGCTTCCTGCCCAGCCCTGACTGACGTGGAAGAAGGAGGGGGGTGAGCGGTCAGCAAGGACTCTGTCTGAATGCCTTGGGAGGAGGGGAACCTGGATACCCACTCTCTGATAACTGCAGATGAAACCTTCAAGTAGATGAGTCCCTGGCTCAGACTCACATCTCAGAAGCAAGCGGGAGGCAGGCTTTGGTGCAGCAAGACCAGGGTGCCCACAGCCCTTTGCAAATAGAACTGTGATTATTGCGGAGGAATGTGGGAGGATGCTCAGGGTATCATTTGTGACAAAGCAAAGCACATAATTGCCACAATGATTACAAACATGCGCCTTATGAGGATGTCCGTGTACAGGACCAGAGGAGGCAAGGACAAAGGGAGAGAGAGAAAAAGGAAGAGAGGAGGGAGAAAGGGAAAAAGAAAAGAGGGCAAGAATGCAGAACAGATACTGGCCTGTGAGGGTGACCAGACTCTGGAGGGAACATTCTTGTTTGCAGAACTAGTCCTTGCTGGAAAGGGGAATGGATGCAGAGGGAGCCGAAGTTTAAATTCACTCTCGTCCTCGATGTATTTGCAGAAACTCTGAGGTCTAAAATAGGTTACTGTGCTAGGCACCAGAGACCGGAACACAGACTTGGTGACTCTGATCAGGAACCAGGAGATTCCTGTTCAAAACCATCTCCACGGCAGCCATCCCTCAGTATTCGTGGGCAGCGTTCCACAGGATCCTCATGGGTCCCTCTAGCCAAGACACTCTGACATAAAGTGGCACCACGTTGCCATGTCCCCTCTCTATATTCTCCTGTACACTGCTACTCATCTCTAGGCCTCTTCTAATTCTGTATAGTAACTATTATATTGTGTTGTTCAAGGGCTAGAGACAAAGGAATATTTATACTTTCGTCTGCTCGACTAACAACCATCTGTGGTTGGTTTTAACGTGCCGCTTGCTGCAGCTGCACAGAAGCCCACCGCTCGCCACTGTGTGAGTCTGAACTGTCTGCAGCTGTGATGTGGAGATCATGACCCTCGCCTGGTTTATTTCTCCCCAGCAGGTCCTGGTTTGCTCCTACAATGACAGGATTCTAGATACAGGCCAAACTGCCACTGAACAGAAAAAAAGCCTGTGCAGTGTCTAGGCCCGCGGTGAGAACTACCAGAGAGGACACACTGTGATGTTCTTTCTCCAATCTGCTTGTTCCACAGCAGCCAAACGCACAGAATAGGGATCCACAGCTCCCCCCCCCCCTCCAGCACGGACATCCTTTATGGCCCAGGAACAAGCACCCTTGCACTTAAACCACCACGCGCTGAGTAGTTATGAACTTAGCTCAGTCTCGCTGTGTTGAAGGTCCTCCCTCACTGCACACTGTCACAGTTCGAGTGTGACATGACCTCTTAAGCTGTGCAAATAAATTCTTGGTCCCCGTCTGGTGGTGATGTTTTAGGAGGTTGCAGAATGCACTCCAATCACGAAATCGTAAAATTTCCTGGAAGCATTGTGAGACTTGGGGGTTTGTTGTGTCACGTGTGTGCAGTTGTCTTTGGAGACCAGAGAAAGTGTTAGATCTCCGATAGCTGGAGTTACAGGCAGTGGTGAACCACCCAACATGAGTGCTGGGAACTGAACTCAGGACCTCTAGAAGAACAGAAAAGTGCTCTTGGTGGCTGAGCCCTCTCTCGCGCCCTGTCCCTTTTAAGTTTTTAACTGTGATTGCATGGTTCACAAACATGAACTATGTAGATGACCATGTCATATCTCAGTATCAAAACGTTACACACACCTGCGCAGGTCTTAGATGGAGGAAGTGTGATTGTGGAGCATGAGTCCTGGGGACTCGATCCAAGGCCTCACGCATGCTAAGCAAGCATGCTCTACGAAACGAGCTATGTCCCCAGTGCGGTGTTTCTGTGTTACTAAGAAGAAAGTCAATGCAAAGACGCCCAAGGTCACCCTGCTTGGACGGTCAGTTGGAATTTGAACCCGGGTCAGCTCCAAAGCCTGGAGTCACCATGCAAATTGCAATGAGAAGATTGTGGGGAACCTGCTGTAGAGTTCTCCCTAAAACTCATTTCCTTTCCCTTCCATTAGACTTCAACTTGGAAATCAAGAGGGAAACAGGCTGAAACATCAGCAGCTTGTGAATATAGATAAAGCTGGGTGGCCCAGAACCACCTCCCCACAGACCACCCTGGCCTCTTAGAGCTGAGACCAGTGCTCCCAGGTAGGAAGTCAGCCTGCAGGTGCAGGTACTTCTGCCACACAGCGTCCTTTGTATCCTTAAAAAAAAAATGTGCATTGTTGCAAAATTACACACTAAAAAATTACAGGGTTAGAGGAAAATAGAGCATGAGACTTCAGCACCCAGTGCTAAAAGGAACAAAGGCTAAAAACCCCAGTGTCAAAACCACCCACAAACATGGCCTGATACCACACACCTGTAATCCCAGTCCTAGGGAGGAGAGGGAGTCCCAGGCTGGCCCCAGGCTACACCGAGAAAGCCTGTCTTTAAAAACAAGCAAAGCCAGGAATGGAGATGCAGGTTTATAATGGGAGGTGGAGGCCAGGAGTATCAGGAGTTCAAGCTCATCCTCAGCTCCATAGCACAGTTTCAGGCAATCCTGAATGACACCACATCTGGTCTTGAGAGAAAAAGCAAAGCAAAAACCACATATTCTCTACCGACTCAGGGACAGAGGGCAGGTCCTCCTTCCGTGGAGCAAGTATTTTCTCTTTGTTGATGGAACGCCTTGGAGTGCACTAACATGGCTAGAAGCCAGTTTGGTTTCCAGCACCCACATGGTGGCTTACAACTATCTGTAACTCCAGTTCCAGGGAATCCAACACCTTCTTCTGGCACATGGGGTACACATAGATACGTGCAAGCAAAACACCCATGCACCTAAAATAAATAGAGCTCTAAAAAGAAGGGAGTGGGTGGGGAGGAGAGGAGGAGGAACTGAGCTTTCCAAAATGAGAAGTATGACCAGGCCTGGGATGTCATTCCAGGATGGACCACTTTGCCTGACATGCCAATGCCCTAGATTACATCCCCCCTCTTCTATATGTTGCTTTTTAATTCAGGATTGTCTTGGCATATCTTCATCTTATTCCTGGTTTTATTAGAAGGTTTTTGGTGCTAAATTCCCTTGAACCAAGCACATGGGTCCACTACCCTCACCCTCAGTCAGTATCCTTGAGTTGGGATGGTGGAAATTGATTTGGGAATTCAGATTATCAAGGATTCTGAAAGACCACCATGTTTTTGCTTCCATCTTGTGCTTCACCCACAAGAGCCTGGGTGTAGACGGAAGACAGTTCGTTTCCCGACTGCCCAGACCCCAATAATCACACAGAAATTATATTAATTACAACACTGCTTGGCCTATAAACTCAGGATTCTTATTAACTAACCTTTACATCTTAAATTAACCCATTTCTATCATTTTGTGTATCGCCACGAGGCTGTGGCTTACCAGGTAAAGTTCCAGCGTGCCCATCTCCTTTGGCAGCTACAGTCTCCCTGACTCTGCCCACTCTCTTTCTTTATCACTGTTTGGATTTCCCACCTGGCTTCACTCTGCTAAGCCATTGGCCAAAATAGCTTTATTCATCAACCAATAAAGTAACACATATACAGAAGGACATCCCACATCATCTCCCCTTTCCTGTCTAATTAGAAAGAAAGACTTTCACATAGTAAAATTATATATACAAAACAGTTATCAAGCAAGAATTATAGTTATGATATTTCTTTGTGAGTCTAAAGTTTTATATTTATCTTTTATCATAACTAAGAAAAACTATAATTATAACTATCTAGTCTTCAACTCCATCAAAGACCCCAGGAGGATATAATATTACCTAAGTAAACAGGAAGTGCATTGTAAGCAACTTCCAAAACTCTAGAATTGACAGAGACATCTCACTGCCTGGACAGTCACCCAAAGTTCTTCTGTAACATTAGGGCATCCATCTTCAGCCTATAGGCCCACAGTATCCAGCAGACTTTTCCATGAAACAGGAAATTTGAAAGACTGTTTTGCCACTATTGGCAGTTTGTCAGTCACTTTCTTCTGTATCCTGCAGAATGTCTGGCAGACTCTTTCATGAAGCAGGAACCCTGAAGGACTATCTCACCTTTAGGCAAGTTCGGCAGTCATTTTTTCTGTGGGTCCTGCATACACAGTTTATACAGCATACCATCAGCAGTTCAGGTAAGAGCAGTTTCTTGCCCAAATGGCTAGCCTTGTCATATTGAAGGAAAATTCCATAACGAGTTTCTTCAATGCCCATCAACCTCTCTGAAGTAATTGGTGCTGCCAGAAGCAGACATGTCTCACTGTCAAGTCTAACTTCTTAAAACATTTTAAATGCCATCTTTTGTAGGCCTTTTCCAGGTTTGAAGAATAACTATCCATCTGAAATCTATCTCTGGACATCTAGAAAAGCTAATTAATGTGACGACAAGCTTGATTATCATAAATGACTATCTATTAACCTGTAATTTTTTAATTATATATTACATTTTTAAATGAGCTGCACAAGGAGCAAAGATACACATATAACAAAATTGACCTTAAATTTGTATCACTAAACCAAGATCCATACCAATGCAAAGCGTTCGCCTCTATAGCAGCGGGGTAGTGGGGCACACCTGTGAATTTGCTAAATGAAGTTAGGTGCTTTCTGTCAGCCTTCATCAGAATTCACGTAAGAAACTGCTCCTCAACAGTCAGAAATCTCCAGATACTCGCGTACTGGTGAAAACTACTGCCACGTCAATACGATTCTCCATTACACCATCCTTGTTTTCCCTATAGACTATGAGTTCCCAAGGCTGGCTTTCCCAGCCTCAGAGACCCTGGCAACACTCACCATCTCCAGCCTGGGCCCCAGTTTTTCAATGAACTTCTACATCTAGCACCTTCTACAGCCCTCCCAAGAGGCCCCCACATCATACTTGGCAAGGAGAACTTTTTATTCTCTCTATTTCATCCACAAGTGAACAGAGACACAGAGATACTACTACCCAAAGGCCACACAGCCAGGAAATGATAGAGGTGGGATTCTTTATAGCTGATGTGAATTGTGGCCTGTCCTTCAACTGTCCATATGCCTTCCCGGCTACAGTTACACTAGCGTCAGAATCATCATCCCTATTGTACAGACAAGAAATCTGAGGCTCGGTAGTGCTAAGTAGATGCATGCCTCTAGGGTCACCCTTAGGAAGATGAAGGAGCTGAGATCTGACCTCATTTCCTCAACAAATATTCAAGCATCCACCACGAGGCAGGCAGAGTTCTAGGCAGTAGGGATTCAAAACACAATGCCTCTGGGCTTCCCAGTCTACCAGCAGTGATGGCAGGCACAGACGTGACTGCAAATGTGATAGGGGGAGATGGAGCAAGAGGACAGGCGCTTACTTATTTACTTTCAGAATAGGGCCTCACCTAGCCCAGGCTGGCCTTGAACTCTTCACATTACTGAGGGTAACCTTGAACTCCTGATCCTCCTACCTCCACCTCCCTAGTGCTGGGATTACAGGTCTGTGCCACCATGGCCAGTTTATGGGGTGCTTGGGATAAAGTCCAGGACTTTGTTGAATGCTGGGCAAGCATTCTACCAACTGAGCCATACTCTGAGCCCTGGGTGTCCCTTGACCCTAGGTCAGGAAGACTGTTGAGAAGATGGGAGGCTTGAGAATCCTGGGAGAAGAGCGTGAGCTGCAGAGAGAGCCAACAGCAGGAAGAGTTCAGAGGTCAAAGGAGCTGGAGTCCCAGGGGCATCAGGAGGCAATGCCCCTGTGGTTGCCACAGGCCCTGTCACACATTCCTTTGGAGTTTTTAAGAAGGAAGCCATGAAGAATCGTCAAAAGATGCACGGCATGAACCTGATTGACAGTTCTAAGAGGGTGGCTCTGGGGGACTTGTGACCTCCAATCAAATGTGCTTCATCAAAACCCTCCCACACCAGACACAAAAACAGCCTCTCCCCAGCCCTTCTCACCTCAGCTGTCCTGAGCACCCAACTCCACTTATGTCTGACTTTATCAGCACTGTGGAGTGTGTTACGCTAGCCCTGCAGGGGTGTGCCCTTCCACCAGGGAGGTGCTGGGACAAATGAAAGAAGTTAGCAAGTGAATACGTGTCCGGTGTCCAATAACCAACCACGCAATAAGGGAGAATTCATTAAACCAAAAGATATAAGTTAGATTAACTGGCTTTGAACCCAGGTTCTGAAACCATCTGGGTGACCCTGGGCAAGTCATCAGGCCTCTTGGCACACAAACCCTCGACCTTCTGAGCAGACTGAAGACAAGGGTGACCCTAACATAGTAAGGTTAATCATAGAGCAGAAGCCTGGGTGGGAGTCCAAAGCGAGGTCTCAGCCCCTCTATCACTAAGCACTCCTTATCCACTAATGCACCTCCCTCTGCTCTACGCCATCCTAGCTCAGCCATCAGCCCCTAAGAGACTGGCTGCTTGATTCTGTTCTGTCCATTTCCAACCAGTCTGTCCCTGAACAAATGCCCAAGCCTCAGTCTCTTCCTTCATAAAAGGGTCCACACGGCAGAGCACTGTCTGATGGACACAAACCCTCAAACAAGGTCAGCACCTGGGATACTGTTAGCAGCGGCCAATCTTCCTCCTTTCTCAACAACCAGGAGAAAAAGAGCCACCCTTGGCTTCTCTTCACAGTTGAGGAAAAGGTATACCACCCCAGACTTTATCCCTGACTAAATCTGAGGTTTAGAGGAAACCCGGAGGTCTTGATCACCAGTCCTCTGCTTTTCCTGGGCACTGCTGGCCGAGAAAGGTCCAAGGAGAACAAAATTAAACTGAGTCCTGATGGGGTAAGGACTAGGCGCCACCTCTACCACAGTCGCCACTTCTACCACAGTCGCAAGGCAACTGAGCCATTGATAAGTATTAGCCCCCTAGAAACCAGCAGAGGGCAGGATTGCTTCCCCCCCCCCTTCCCCCACCACCATACATCAAGTTAGTTCGGGAAGGAATTTAACATCAATGCCCCGGTTACAATCAGGCTTTATCAAGTCTTTGAAATTCTGCCATTATCACCGGCCAGGTTCTGGTGGAGGCAATAGAGGGGCGTTTTCCACCGGCATTCCAGGCCTCCTGGTGCAAGTCGCTGAGGGAGGCTGGGTGTCTCGGGCAGTCACCCCTCTCTCCGAGGGCAGAGGCGTTCCCTCGGTCAGCGCTGGAGGCCCTTTACCCAACAGGATCACAGGCAGCCGGTGACCACCCAACGAGCTGGGGGTAGGGCTGGGTCCAAATGCCTGCGCCTCTCCTTCCTGGCCTCCTCCCTGGGAGAAGCCAGCTTGCACCCTGGTTTGCCCCGGTGCACCCCACTCCCTTAGGACAGGCGCTCCAGGTGCTCGCCAGGACAAATCTGTGTTCAGAGTGGACTAAAGGCATCCTCCGCCCACCCCCACGCAGGCTGTACCCAGTTCCTACTCCCTCCTCCCGCCAGGATCTCTGGTGGCACCCGCTGCATCCCACAGAAGCCCGGAACAGAGCTGGTACCGACCTACAGAGACAGTGGGAGCAAAGGAGGCGACAAATCTCAGTATCCCGGGGATCGCTGAAGTTTTACCTCTTGATAACTCCCCAAAAGGGTCGCGTGCAAGTCAGCCCGTAGAGCTGATCACATAACAAATGAGCCCCTCAGTCTCCAGTTCCCTCTGTCCCCTGTCTCCTACCCCCACCCTTCCCGGCAACCGCGGGGTCCCCTAAGGTGAGAAGGGAGAAATTTGCATGCACAGAGACCCGGAACACAGCCACCCCAGCCACGTGTACCGTCCCCAGCAGGCTCTTCGAGGACTCAAACGCTTGGGGCCACTGCGGTACGCTGAGGCCACGGGCTGTCCAGGTCTGAAGTAGCAGAAGAATCTGGGATCCTGAATGGCCCCAAAGGAAGCGCTTCCAACAAACCTAGCGCTCCCGGTGGGCCAACCCCTTAAAGGTACACAGCCCCTTTCCCTCCCAAAGACCTGGCCTCCAGGGAGTCCAGACCCCAAATCAGCTGCAGGCTGATTGAGTTATGAATGGAGACTCACGCGTTGGGGGAAGAATTTAAAAGGGGGTGGCAGAGAAGTGTTTGTAGAAAGCGGGAGGTCCCATTAAGATGCCCAGGCTTCTTTTTTTTTTTAAAAAAAAAAAAAAAACAAAAAACCTTCAGCACTCTGCGGGTGGGCTATGACTGCCATACATGGTTCAAGAGGAGTAAGAAATGCATGCCTGTTTCCTGCAGAGAGCTGAGGGGTGACAACCTTCTGCTGGAGGTTGGGTACACGAAGAGGGCTAGCCACACACAGAGACCTGCCCCTAGGAGGTCCTGGGGTGGGGTGAGCCAGGATAGGATGGGGTATTCCTCTTGCTGGGCAGCAGACATCTGTCCCACAGGCAGACACCTCTCAGGATGCCTCTGTTTGGACAGAGTGTTTTCCTTCCTGTCCAAAAGTAGCAGTCCTGGCCTGCAGGGACTTGATGTTTCCTCAATAGAAAAACCTAAGAAGGTCCTTCAACCAGGACTAAGAGAAAGGCCACAGGGTCAGGAGCCCAGGCTTTCCTAAACACACCTCTAGATAGCCCTGACCCTCTCCTCCCCTGTGTGTGTGTATGTGTGTGTGTGTGTGTGTGTGTGTGTTTGTATACACGTGTACGTGCCTGTGTGTGTCCCAGACAGAAACAAACCAAAATACAGCTTCTATGGACTAAATTCCCTTTAAAATGAATACCAGGCCCATAGGCAAAGGGGAGCTATGAAGGTTCCCCTGCAGGTTAGGGATGGAGCTGACCCCGGGATAAACAGGATACAAGTACCCATGCGGAACTTCCTCTGCGGCTGTGGATGGGCCAGGCTTGGCGTCAGCCCTCCACACCCACTCTCCTTTAGTCCCAGCAATGCCATGGATTCAGCCTTCTCATGTTGGGGTAGCTGGCCCAATCCCTGCGTTCAGGGGCGTGGCTGCCCCAGCGGAGTAGCATTCCCCTTAAATAGGATCGGGGCGCCGGAAGGGGCCCCATTTTACTCTCCCCCGCGTACCTTTTGCTCCGCTAAGTTCCCTTATCTCCCCTTGTATTAAAAACAGATTAATTATAAAAGGACTACCGTGGTTATTTTCCTAAACCCTATAACCGCTGGTACCTTTGCCGGTACATTCTCATTTGCACTTTGTAGATGAGCAGAGGCCTGTGTCACTCAGAGCTAGGATATGAGCCATGTTTGCCTGCCTTGAAGCTTTAAGCTCCTGGCCTCTCTCCCACTTTTAAACTAGGAAAGAAAAGCCTAGACCCCTGGCTGAAGCAGGGTGGTGCTGACAGCCTCTGATGCAAACAAGACTGGTGATCAGCCAGCAGGGTCAAATGTCACACACAGCATGTGATAGGGTGGCCAGCAGGCAGAAAGAATATCAAATCTGGTTGTCTGGCGTGGACAGGAAAGGCGAAGAAAATCAAAACTCAGAGTGAAGGACTCTGGGCTAGGATCCCAGAAAACAGGCTTTCTCAAGGCTGCAGCCAACACATAAAAAGGGCTACAAAGAAAGAAAAAGGGACCACGAAACAAGCTTGGGCAATACCAGTCTCCCACGCCAGGTGGGGGAGAGGGGGTTGTGCTCCATCTGCCCACCTGCCCAGCCAGAATGACTGGCCCACAGAAATGGTTGTGTGGTCTTTGCCAGGTGCTATTTCCTCTCCTGTGAAGCAAGTTCCAAGGAGGCAAAGCCATCCCAAGCAATGTGTCAGAAAGGATGCTTCTCCCATCGCCCGCTGGTCCCTAGGGAAGGCCCGAGCAGGGCCCTGAGGGAGGACTGGGTCCAACAAATCCTGGAAAGACTAGATTCTGAATTCATTACACACAACTCCACTGAAATGCTCAAGGAACAGAAACAGGCTGATAGGCCTCAGAGTTGAGCAGCCTCCTATCCCTCCTTCATGGGGAGAACACCCCTGAGCCTCTTACACAAGCAGCCCTGGCAATAGGGGGCAGCTCTCCAGAAGAAGCACTTCCGGGTGAGTCTGATGTACTTCCGGATACACCTGTTTGTTAGCTGCTCTCCTGCTCCCTGGGGAGCCACAGAATGGCTCTGAAGCTTGGCTGAGAGGATCTTGAAAACCAGAGTGGTTTTATTTCCGTCCTTTCCCAGCCAGCTAGCCACCCCTCCCCAGATGACCAGGGCACAGGCCAGCAGAGCTCCTACTGGCCACTTCTTATAGCCCTGTGCAGAGCAGAGCCCCGCCAGAACACCCCTTCCTCCCACCAGTGGCCTCTGGGAAGTGGCATGCTCTTGACCACAATCCCTATTTGGCGATGCCTTACCCCTTCCCTGCCCAGTCCACCAGGGCCCTCTTTTTCTGTTGGGCTTCTAAAACCTTCTTTAGGCTGGCACTGACTGGCATTACAAAGAAAACAACAGAAACTGCCGAGAGAGAAACCAGCAGCCAGGCCTGGCCTACCTTCTTAGTGTGGGAAGGGAGGAGGGGCCAGTCACAGGAGCCACCTCTCTGCCAGGCCCTCCCTGGCCCTTCATCAGGTGGCAGCTGCAGGCCAGACCCAGAAGAGTTTGGAGGTAGAAGCAGGGGAAGATGTGAGTCTGGCTTGGAGGGGAGGGAAGCCTAGGCCTAACTCCACCCCAGTCTCCCCCTTGTCCTCTTAAGCTGTTTCCAGTCTGGCAAGCGACATCGGAGTATCGGGCACTGGAGAACCTGGGTAGGAGATGGAGAGCAGCCCCAGTCAGTCTGGCTTGGGCAGGGCAATGAGGAAGCACAAAGTTCCAGTGGAGAACACAAATGTATTTTTTTGGAATCAGCCTATTAAGTTGAGTAGCGAGCCAGCAGGGGGCCCCACAGCCAGCTAGCCAACCCATCAGAGCCCTCCTGTCTCTCCAGGGCCACCAGTAGTCCCCTTGTCATCTGAGGCTCCAGAGTAAGGGTCCAGAGGGGTCTCAGGAGGTAACAGTATCAGGTGACCCAAGGGGCAGCAAGCAGGCATGGGCCTCCTCTGCCTGGAGGCCTGGAATGGAACATGGGGGGAATGTGTCGTGTTCAGAGAGGGGCGGGGAACTACAGATCCCTTTAATCTGGAGTCAAGCCCTGGCAGGGAGGCTGGGACTTGGGGCAGTCGGTAGAGACATAGTCCACATATCTGGACTTAGCTCTTCTTCCCTGTGCATCTCAGACCCATCCGACTCCCCGAGAATGCCTGAGGAAAGGGGCTAGCAGGAGGCCTGTGGGGGCTGCAGGGGTGAGGGGGGGAAAGGTGAAGGGCAAGTCTGGCACCCCATCTCCCTTGTTGCCTCCAGCTCCAGGACAATCAGGAAGAAGGCAGGGCCCCGGAATGCGGGGGCGGGAGGACTCGGCCTCTGGTCTTTCTGGTCGTTTGAGCCAGAAGGACGAAGCACTAACAGCCGAGCAGTTCCAGGCGGAGGGTGATGCGGTTATGCCAGGACACAGGAAGGACGCGCACATAGCGGGCCACGAAGGGTGTCTCGAAAACGTTCTTCTTGTGTGAGTTGTTGTCTGAGTTGCCATGGAAGACCTGAAAACAAACGGGGTGTCAGGAGTACCCCATACTCAGCTCCCTCCCCACCCCTCAGAACCCCACAGTCTCCCAGGAATTGCAGCTAGACAGGACACCCACCTTGCTGGTTCCATGCTCCTCATATATGGTCCACTGCACGCCGTCATTACTGTAGGCCACTTTGTAGGATGCCACATACTGGATGTGGCCAAAGTCACGGGCCCCCTGGGTGATGATTCCTGTCACTTGCCTCTGAGTGCCCAGGTCAACCTACGGAAAAACACTGCTCTGGCTTGGAGCCTCTTCAGGAAGGTATAAAGGCAGACGGGCACACCAGGACATGACCTGTTAGGCTATTTCCTCATTGTGCTGGCTAGTCTTAAGTCAACTTGACACAGCTAGAGTTATCTGAAAAGAGGGGGCCTAAATTAAGAAAATGCCACCAAACTCGGGTGGTAGTGGCGCACGCCTTTAATCCCAGCACTTGGGGAGGCAGAGGCAGGTGGATCTCTGTGAGTTCGAGGCCAGCCTGGTCTACAAATTGAGTTCTAGGACAGCCAGAGATACAAAGAGAAAGCCTGTCTCAAAAAATTAAAAAAAGGAAGGAAGGAAGGGAGGGAGGGAGGCAGGGAGGGAGGGAGGGAGGCAGGGAGGGAGAGAAGGAGGCAGGGAGAGAGGGAGAGAGAGGGAGAGAGGGAGAGAGGGAGAGAAAGAAAATGCCTCCATAAAACCCAACTGTAGGCATTTTCCTAATTAGAGATCGGGGAGGGCCCAAGTCAGCCCGTTGTGGACGATGCTATCCCTGGTTCAGTGGTTCTGAGTTCTGTAAGAAAACAGGCTGAGCAAGGCATAAGGAGCAAGCCAGTAAGGAACACTCCTCCATGGCCTACACATCCTGCCTCCAAGTTCCCGCCCTGTTTGAGTTCTTGTCCTGACTTCCTTACAATGATGAACAGCAATGTGGAAGTGTAAACCAAACAAACCCTTTGCTCCCCAACTTGCTTTTTGGTCATGGTGTTCCATCACAGAAGTAGAAACCCTAACTGAGACACTCATCTACAAAATGAACATAAAAGTCATGTACGGTGGTGCCCACCTGTGACCCCAGCACTTGGGAGGCTGAGGATGAAGCTGAAGGCTAGTCTGGGCTACATAGCAAGACCCTGTCTCAAAATATCAAACAAGGGATACAGATCAGTGGCAGAGCACTGGTCCATCGCTCCCACGTCCTGGGTTCTATATTCCACAACAATGTAATGTAAAATATATATATACATATGTGTGTGTGTGTGTGTGTGTGTGTGTGTGAACGATCCACTTTGACACACACGAACTCCAGTACTCCAATTTAACTCCAATAAAACTCAGTGAAGTATATTTCAGAGATCCAGGCCCTGGTCAACTCTGCCAGCTCGTGCCCTAGATGTATTCTGGGGTATGATGAACAGGCTGAGACACCACAGCCTGCAGGGGTGGGACTTACTTCTGAAACCCACCCAGCAGCCTGGAGTCTTCTGTGGTCCTGAGAGAGAGCCCAAGAGCAGGTAGCTCCTAACGAAACCAAGTCTGACTGAGTACCCTGGCCCACAGACAAGTTTGTCCCTGGCTCCAACCACCCTAGGAACGGACTCCAGGACAGGCGGTCCTCAGCCAGGCTACAAGCCCAATTCACCCCCAACCAACAGGTGAGCGCCACACAATCTGTTAGGACTCAAATTTTCCCATCTGCAGCCCTTACCTCTGGTTTTCCAACCCCTCTGAGATGTCCCAGTTACACTGAGTGGCAGAACACCTACGCTTTGCTCCAGGGGTGAGGTCCAAAAGGGCCCTCTGCCATCCTGCCCCCCAGTCCCGTCCACTGGCAAGCCTTGCCCACCGTGTGGCAGCTGAGAGGATTGGTGTTAGTCCTGTGAATGTGCGTGTATTTGTGTGTGTGCGTGTGTGTACATGTATGTGTGTGATGTGTGTGTACATGTGTGTGTGATGTGTGTGTGTACATTCACATCTCTTTTCCACTTGGGGGTCTTGGTGGAAGCAGGATCAAGCAAAAAAAGGAAGCATGAAAAAAGAGAAAAGCAAAGAAAATCTAGGCTTCTCAGGAAATCCTTGCAGAGTAGGGGGTGGGGCAGAGGTCACAAACCCCACCCACTCCCACCTGTAGCCACTCCTTGTTGCTGTTGCTCTGGGCAGTCCAGGCATTGATCTTGCCCTGCATGTCCAGCCGCCCCAAGTGGGGGTACCAGCCAAAGGCACGCAGGTTCCAAGTCTTGTAGCTGCTGGAGGCTGTTATCTGGCTGTCGGGAATCGTGTTATTCTTCAGGCCCAGGGGCTCAGAACATCCTGTGGGCAAAAGGGATGGTCACCAGTACACGTAGGTACAAGACGATAAGGGGAAAAGGGCTGTGGTTTCTTAGCAGAGTTTATTTTGGTTTGGTTTGGGTTTGGTTTGGTTTTTGAGACAGTATTTCATACAGCCCAGGATGGCTTAAACTCACTCTGCGGTCAAGGATGACCTTGGACATCTGACCCTCACCTACACCTCCTGTGTGAGGGAATCACAGACACACACAACCACATCCAGATTACATGGTGCTGGAGACAGAACCCACAGGCTTCTTCTAAGCACTCTTACGGAGTAGTGACAACCCAGCTTCTGGTTTAGTCTTTTGAGCTGGGTCTAGCTGTGTTGCCCAGACTGGCCTTTGAACTCCTAGGTTCAAGAGATCCTCCGGTTTCCAGGACAAGCTGGGGCTACACGGGGAAACCCTATTTGGAAAACCCAAAAAATTCTTAGCCTCAGTTTCCCAAACAGCTGGGATGAGGTCATCACGCTCAGCTGGGCATCTTCGTGGACTAAGGAAGTCCTTCCTGCCTTCCAAGGCCAACTGCGGTCTAACCCACGCTTGGGCCCCACTGTGACTCAGTTCCAATCCCCACCCCACGCCCCAACTTGCACCTAGAAGATCACCTGAGACCTTCTGACCTGGCCAGACCGACAGCACTCCCTCCTTTTGCTCTCCGAACACAAGTGAGTAAGACACTCCCCATGCCTGGGTGCTCCCTGCCGTCACAGACTCCCTTTAGCCACACACCACACCGAACAAGTAGCTACCAACAACTTCACTCTATACATGAGCGACTTGGGCAGAGAGGTGCACTGCACACCGTGCCCGCACCTCACACATGTGATCCTGATCACCACACCACATGTGATACCATCCCCCATGCCACGACCTGTGAAGTCCTGTATGGACTTGCCACCCAGCAAGACACAGCCAACACTCCTAGCCTCCGACAGCTAGTGAGGCCCAGGAATTTCTGGAGTTCAGGGCTGCTTCTGTGTCCGTCCTTCCCATAAGATCCACTGAAGGGCCTTGGTGCACCCCAACATTTCTGGCTGGCTGGTGTGTATCCCCAGAGAGTGGCCTTTGTTTCCTTGCTCTGCCCCCAGGGTCACTCTCAGGAATGGCCCAACAGGTAAGAGCTGAGCAGGAGGTAAATTTCCCAGGAGGATGATGTGTCTCTAGACCTAGGAACATCCTCACCCCACAACTATGTGTTGTTTTAAGAGTTGGGGGGGGAGGTTAGTGAAAAGCCACACTTCCATCTGGGAAATCCACTCCCTCACTGTCCCTTAGACGCCTGCCTGCCATTTTCCTCCCAATCATGCTGAAGGGGAGTGCTGAGCCATTCCCTACAGAAGGCACAGGCCAGGCAGCCAGCAATCTGCTTCCACAGAGGTTCCTGGGCTGGGAGCTCATTCATCCTTTGGGTTCAGGACAGGGGACATTCTGAGGTGGTCGCTGCCCAGGGTTGCTCTGCAGAGACCACTCATTCTCCTCATCACCTTGGATAGCACCCTGTACAACCACCCCTGTCTGGGGCCTCCTGGAAGGCAAACTGCAGACTATGGCCTTGGGAAATGCAGGAGTCCTTGCCATCTCTATGACCCGAGGCCCTATGTAGCCTTCTTCAGAGAGCACAGGAGAGCTTACAAACAAGCAGGCTATGGTGCGCAGTTCTAGGATCCCAGTACGCGGCAAGCTGAGGCAGAAGAGTTGCAAACTTAGGCCAATTTTCAAAAAATTCAAGAGAGACTTGGGGTGTAGTTCAGTAGCAGAGTGTCTGTGTTGGCTTCAATCACCAGCACTGGAAATTAAATTAAATTAAAAATTCTGTCCCAGTGGGTCCAGGATAGAGCTAGAAGATGCAGCTGAAACACTGGTCCATGGAGTACATCCTCCTCCAAACCTAGCATCTAGTCCCTGGGCTTCTTTTATCCTCCAACAAGCCCTACCTTTGTCCTTGCAATTCTCCATCTAGAACATTCTTTCCAAGATCTCCCCGAGACTGGCTCTCCAGCTGAGGAATCCCCACAGCACCCCCATTGCCACCACTTCCTCCTCCAGAGATACAGCTGCTAGCTGACCTTTCCCCTCTTATTTGATGTATTTCCTTATTTATTTGTTTGTTACGTGTGCCCGAGGCTACGTATAAGCACCATATTTATTTATTTGTGTGTGCCTGAGCAGATGTATAAACACTGCATGTGTGCAGTACCCAGGGAGGCCAGAATCCAGGGAGGCACTGGATCCCCCGGAACTGGCCTTACACAGGTGTGAGCCATCTGATACAGGTGCCAGAAACCAAACCCTGGTCCTCTGGAAAAGCAGCAGGTACTTTTAACCACTGAGCCATCTTGCCCAGCTCCTGACCTTCCTTTTTTACTTGCTAATCTCATCTCTGACTCAAACTTCAAGAGGTCAAAGGTCTCACCTGTATTGTGAAGTGTCTACATAAAAGTTAAGTCGCTAAAGATACTGTCTGCTAAAAATAACGTTCCTGGTATGGGGAGCCTCGTGGGTTCCCAGGACACCTGGGCCTCACCCCACCCACATGGACAGTGCCCATGGACACACCCCCATCTCCAGCTGAGAAAGGAGGGGGGGCAGGCCTGAGGGGAAGCAAACGACACAGCTCTGCTCACTGGTGTGAGGCTTGGCTTTCCCCACTCTGAGTCTTAAACCACTCCTGGCTTCACTACCCAGGCACCAAAGGGCTCAAGCCAGACCTGGCTCCATCCTTTGCCAGACACTAAATCACACGACACAAACACAATACCTTCGTGGCAGAGATGATACTCTGCAGAAACACGGTTCTCTCCACCCAACTATCGGACTGTTGACACAAACGACACCATCTGACTAGCAGCTATTGAAGGGACACCAAGAAAAGCAAGCTTCCCCGGGAATCCCATGCTGGGAGAAGAAAAAGGCGTGAGAGCAGGGAATGTACCTTCCTGAAAACGATTTTATACATCCTAACAGCTTGTCAGACCTGAATGAGACAGAAGCCCAGACAACGATGAGTCAGTGGTGGGTGGGTCTAGGACTCAAGACTGCTTAGATGTGCAAGTCCCTGGCCCTCTATTTAAACTTTAAACTCACTTCAGGACCCCAGAGATGGACTTGAGGGGATCACTGGGTCTTTGTCCATCTTCCCTCATACAGTCATTGAATAAATCTCTTCCCACTTTTTACTATGAATTTGGCTGTTTCAATTGGCTTCTTGAGGACAGGTAGCCAAGTCTGACTTCTTTTGGTACAGACTGTGACCCCAAGTCTGGTAATAGAAGCATACTAGCTGAAATCCATACTTAAAAGGGGGGAGGGGCTAGACTTAATGGCACATGCCTTTAATCCCAGAACGTGAGAGCCAGAGGCAGGTGGATCTCTGTGAATTTGAGGCCAGCCTGTTCTACATAGTGAGTTCCAGGACAGGCAAGGCTATGTAAAAAGACCCTGTCTCAAAAAGCAAAAAAAGGCCAGGGCTTGGGTATGGCTCAGTGGTGGAGGGTATGTCTGGCATTCGCCAAGTCCTGAGTTGCCAGCACTTGGGGAAGGGAAAAAAAACCTAGTGAGGGGCAGAACTCAGTCTGGGTGGTGCTGGGTGGTATCTAAAATAAAGTAACAGGAAACAGTGCCAGTTATAGAGAAAGGCACAGCTGGGCTGGCACAGCAGAGTCAGCACGACAGTTACCCCGGGTGGCCAGCAGGTGGCACTGTGGCTGCAAAGAGAAACAAGCTTCAAAAGAGACCAGTGGGCCTTAATTAAATGGCAGTGTGGGTCAGCTCAACCTCTCCAGAGGGTAATCTCCCTGGCTCAGCAGCAACCCATCCCTTTGTGGTCCCCGTGTCTGTAGAAGCACCAAACTCCAAGCTCTAAGGTCCTAGAAACACCTGCATGGCTGCTCAATGCAGGTGGCAGACGCCTGAAGGGATAGCACTGTGCTCACACCCCCCAGCTGGTACCTTGGATGAACACAATACATCTATCTAGGTGTCCCTTCATTGATGCATTCATCCCTCATCAAAGATTTACTAAGCACCCACATGTCTGAGGCCCTGGAAACACAGCAACAAAGAACAATTCCCTGCAATCGAGCAATTCACTGCCTGTTCTAGAAGCACCAGGAACCAAAATAAGCAGAAATACTGAGACAGGAAATGACCATCCAAAATGCCCCGAGCAATGGACTGGCAGACAGCGCAGAGCAGGGACACCTGGCCAGGATTCTGTGGGCGCTCTCCACAGTAGTCTCCCCTCCCTCTCCCCCCTCCCCCCCCCCCAGCAGCTCATAAAGTAGGGACAGAAAGGGCCACATCTCAGCACTCACCGTGCAACTCACAGCCCAGGAGCTCGAAGCGGAGGGTGCAGCCTCGGTAGCAGGAAACAGGGTACAGCCTTATATACTGCGCCTCCAGAGCGGGACTGAACATGTTAACCTTCAGGCCGTTGTTGTCCGTGTTCCCCAAAAACTCCTAGAAGGGAAGAGGTAGGACTGGAGGAGGAAGCGGGTTTGCCAGCCCACTCCGGGACCTCTTCCTCTTCAGGCCCAAGAGGCCCAGAGGCCATCGTAGGACTGGAAGAACATATTCCCCCAGAGGCCACACAGACTAAGCCTGCAGCCCTTGCTTATGTCCTCCTCGGGGTCATCACCGCGCCCGGGCATAAACCCCTGTTCACACGGGGCTATCTAGGGCACCCCTGTGTACATCCTCCCAAGATTTCACGGTAACAATTTTCTGGCAGACAGAAATACAGACCTTCGATGGTATCTATACTGTAAATGGTGCCCACTTAGTAACTGTATCTTCACAACTGTATACTGCAACCCTGAAAAGTTCAGAGAGAGAACAGTCCAGTGCCACCGCCACCCTTACCAAGTCATGGCACTCCTTCAAGTCTCTGTTCGTATCTAGCAGGTGAGGTTACGTCCTGTAACCAGGGAACATGAGTACAATCTGGGTCTGGCCGTTTCGAGGGACCAAGGGGCACTTGAAGATTCGCCTCAACCCTATCACTCAGGATGCCCCTGCTTCTCAGTCAGTGCCAGACTCTTGGGGTGCGGACTTCGGTAGCCCCCTCTTCTGACCCACCTTGTCTCCGGATCCACTGGCATCCTGGATAAACTCGAACTTGCGTCCATCGAGGCTATAGGCCACCTTGAAGGTCTTTAGGTATTCCGCCCTCCCTGCGCGGCTGGCACCCTGCGTCATTACACCCGACACCCGCATCTTCCGCAGAAGGTTCACCTGGAGCCCGGGTCAGAAAGGTGGTCCCCTCATCATCCCGTTCTTTCCACCCAAAACCCAATTGACTAGCTCACTAGCTCCTTCTCCAAGGAGCTGGCTTTCTCCTCTGAGGTTCTGAAGTTTGTCTCTACAAAGGCCATGAGTGTCAAGAATCCCCAGAGTCATGTGGGTACCCAAGCCCCTCCGCCAAAGACCGACTCTCCTCACTCTGCCCGCCTGCTCCAGGCCCAAGGCTGCCCTCCATATACTGACACTTCAGTCACAGTCGGTCACCCATCATCCTGTATGGATCAGGGTCTAAGCCCCTGATGAAGCCACATTCATCTCCATCTTCCCCACCGCTCTGCCCTGGGTCATTTTCCTACCTGGATCCAGGGCTTGCTGTCATAGTTGCTGGCTGTCCACGCATTGACAATCCCTGTGCGGTACAGACGCGCCAGCTCTGGACCCCAGCGCTGCAACCCCATGAAACCCACATACACAGATGAGGCGGAAATCTGCGAGTCAGCAATTGCGCCCCCTTCCATGCCCAGCTTCGAGGTGCAACCTGCAGAGAGAGAGCAACTGTCAGGGACTTCATCCAAAGCTCCAGAGCCCAGCTAGGACCACAGAACAAGAGGGAAAAGAAAGTGTAGCCTCCGATGAGGACCTAGAGACAAAGAGAACCTCAGCCCCTCACTCAGAGCAGATAACACCGAGAGACACCGACACCAAGTGGAAGGGCAGATGGCATGGGAAGCCCAGGAGAGAGGGGTCAGCAGAGTTGACTCACGGGAAAAACCAGGGTTGGGGACCGGGGTGGGGATGGCTGTGGTGGACAGGTAGTCTTCCATGTTGTAGTAGATGGTCTCATTCACTGGCAAGAGAAAAGACCCGAGCTCCGTCTTCCTCAGCACGCCCAACCCTGGCTGGCCCAGGAGGTGGCTTCAGGAAGGAGGCTGCCTCGGACAGCAGTACCCCACACCTTTTGAAGATGTCTTATCTTCATCTTCTTGTGTGGGTGGTGCTAGAGATTAAGCCTGAGCACGTGGGGCAAGGGCTCTACCACTGAGCTACATCCCCAGTCCTTAGTGCTTTGAGACAGGGTCTCTCTTGGCCGCCCATGCTGGCCTTGTGATTTCTCCTGCCTCAGCTCCAATTACAGGCTTCTGGCATCACCCCTGACCCTACATGGTACTTTCTAGACTCCCACCAGCAGTTTTCTGAGGGGGGGGGGAGAATGAACACCATTTCATTTTCTTCCAGATCCTTTGCACATCCAACCACCAAATCCTTACCCACCCACCCGTCTGTGAACATGTCCCCAGCCACAGCCACATTGCCTCTGCGCCACTAGCAATGGAAATTCAGGATAGTGATCACGCCTGTTGGCAAGAGGGCCTTTCCATCTCTCTGGACATCCATGGTGGGTGGGTGCCCGGGCTTCTGCAGCCAGGGGAACCCAGGGACAAGTTACAGAATGCCAGCAGCGGAGGCTCATGCTGGGCAGGAACCACCAATCTTACAGAGAAGGTAAGATATCAAATGGGGCTGGACACCCAAGATCTGGGACAGGTCAGCCTGCGGATGGACCTTACACCTGCCATCTCCACACCACAAGGGGCCCAGAGGGGCAGCCTTGGCACTGGCACACAGACAGTATAACAAACAGAGGAGTGTGGCATTGCTCTGTGCCCGTCAGCCCTGCAGCCGCTGTGGGTACCACCTACACTCTGCTCCAGGTGCCACCATCCGGCCTAGAGCCAACTCTAGACCTGGCAGCCCAGAGAGGGCTGCGTAGCTAATTCCCACACAGGTACACCATGGTTAGCTCAGCTCCCACCCGGTAATTAGCATGTTTACCTGGCTCCACCCAGGCCTCCATCTGCCTTAGCAACCCAGAGCTCTCCCATTCTCCCCCTCAAGGATCTCAAACTCATCTGGCTTTAGTCCAGCCTTCAAAGACCAGCCTGTCACTCTGTCTCCTAAGTCAGGGGCATCCCAGGAACTCTGCCCACATTCCCTGATCCTGGGGACAAGCCCCCACATAGCTGACCCAGCTGTCCTCCTTCCATAGGTCAGCAAGCCTCAGAGACCAACATACACATACACCTGCCTGAAGGAGGGGAAGAAGCCACCTGTCCCCCCACCCCACCCCCCACCCCAGGATGTCCACTGCCTGACCTGGCTAGCTGGAAACTGGCACACACACACACTCACACACACACACACACTCACATACACACACACTCCACACACACTCACATACATACACACTCATACATACTCACACTCACACACACACCCCACCCCTTCCTCCTTCCCCTAGCCTGAACACAGCCCTTCCCATGGGACACTGAGGGTTAAGGAAAGTTCTGCTATGCTTTGGGCAGAGTTGGGGGCAGCACGGAGAACTACTGCCAACAATGTTAGCTGGCACTCACCCAGGCCATTCTGAGGCCCAGAGGATAGCCAAACAGGTCAGACAGGGTCAGCTCCTCCCCCTATGCCAGGCCTCTAGTCTTCCTATGACACAGGACAACCCCCCATGCCCAGACTGCCCCTCCTCCCTGACCAGTAAGAAGACCACAGGGTCCGGCCAGTTTCTTCTTATACTGGTAGGGACGTTCCAAGATTTAACTCTGACACTGTATGACTCTGACTCGTGGACTCAGGAAGTGGCATTCCCATGACCTCAGGGACACCACACACTTTTAATTCCACCTATAGTGACACCGGCCCTGACCTGAAGTCCCAGGAGAGAAAGCTAGACCTTAAGCCTGGTAGGGACAAAGAGGATCCTCACTGATGTTCGGCCCATTCCTCAATCTCGCCCCAAGTGCCTGGGCCCAGCTACAGACCCCTAGTACTCACTGATCTCACAGTGGATGCCCGAGTAGCCCAGAGAACACTGGCAGATGTACTGAGTGAAGATGTCTCCTCGGTGCGTGTCCTCAGTCACTTGGCATTTGCCATCATGCTGGCAAGGGTTTGGGGAGCAGGGTCCTGGAAGCAAGGAGACAGAAGACATGGACAGGTAGTCAGAAAAGGGCCAAGGACGGGCTAATGAGCAGCACGTGACCCAGCCTCATCTGATACATCCAAACCAGTCCTGTTTCTTCCCTACCCCAATCATCCTGGACCCAAGAGAATCACTGAGAAGATGAATTTGCCCTGATACTGGAAGCACTGGCTTTCCCAAGCAGCTGGGGGAGGAGGGTTCTACTGGAACAAGAGCTACCCGCTTGGGAAGTGACAGGGTAGACAGGCCACCAGAAGCAGGTACCTTTCTCAGTCTCATTGCACACAAGGCCTGTGAAGCCCTCGGGGCAGAGGCAGTAGATGTCATTGTCTTGGCCCAACAAGCAAGTCCCACCATTCAGGCACAGGCTGGAGTCACAGAAGTCACCTGCAATGGCAATCCAAACATGGTCATTTGGTAAACACTTGGAGTCCAGCTACCACGTGCCCACGCCGGGCTCCTGAGACAGGAGTTAGCTGTTATTCTCAACAAGCCAGGAACTAGGGAAACTGCTTAGCATGTGCAAGGTCCTGGATTCAATCCCCAGAACTACCTCTAAAAAAGGAAGCCGTGAACTAGAGAAACAGCTCAGGTTAAGAGCACTCGCTGATTTTCTGGGGGACTGTGGTCTAGATGCCAGCACCCACATGAGGTGGCTCACAACTGCCTAGAACTCCAACTCCCAGGGATCCAAAAGCTGCGGCCTTTTCAGACACCTGTACTCATACACACAGACCCACACAGGGACAACTGGACATAATCTTTAAAATATAAAGATGAATCTTTAAAAATAAAGGGGGTGCTAGAGAGATGGCTGGGAGATTAAGCTCTAGCAGAAAACCCTGGTTTGGCTCTCAGTACCCACATGACGGCTTCCAATCACCTATAACTTCTGTTTCAGGGGATCTGATGACCTCTTCTGACCCCTGAGGGCTCCTACATGCAAGGAGTGCACATATAACATATCCGGGCTCACAGACAATAATGCAAACAGTTTTTTAAAGAAAGACTAGGAAGGATGACAAGCTGGTGACTGAGAAAATAACATTCTAGAGAGAAGCAGATACACTGAGAACATGCTATGTTGGGGAATGGTTCAGATGTGACTGGACTTAGGCCAGATTTTGGGGGTGGGAGGGACTGGAAGAGTGACAAGTTTAGACCATATGCTGCAATCAATAGAGAGCTTTAAAAACTTCCTTAAGCCTCCCCAGTATTGGCTAGCAAGTGCCTCTCTGTCACTGTCTCTCTCTCTGCCACGCCACACACACCCTCTGAAGCCAGAGCCAAGCTGGAAAAGAAGGAAGACTAAAAACCCCACGAGAAGGCTAACAGGCCCCTGCAGTGTAGGAGGTCTGGTGGCCACAGATGAAGCCCACAGGTTAAACAATGAGGAAGCGCATTAGAGCAGAGGGAACAGAAGCTGGGGAATTTGAGAGACTCTAGGGAGCACGGACTGAGGAGGTGAAGGAAGGCTGGAGGGGGCACCAGAGCATTTGGAGAGCCCTGGGTGACCGATGTGCACTGTCCACCAGGATGGAGAACCCAGGAGAGGTGGCGTGGGCTGGGGCTGAGTTCACCTGGCCTATGATCTGAAGGACTATATGTAGCTTAGCCAAGCAGCTGGTAAACCCACACCCCATCTTCACCCCCAGAAAGGGACTGGGGGTACCCTGTCTCCAAAGCTCACCTTCCTCCCATCTTTCCAGGGTCCCCTAACACTGGCACTAACCAGTGAACAGCCCCCAGGTCTGCTGTACTGAAGAGGGTCCGCTGCACGACCTTAGTTAGCATCCTACTGGACTGGACCCGAAACTTGGCACTAGACTCAAACATAAGAGATCGCTTCTCCTCCCCACAGTAGCCCATCCAAAGCAGAAGGGGCCCTCTCCAAAGCCCAAGGCCCAGGGGAGTTCGGGCTCCCCAGCTGGAGGCAGGCAACACCATTAACAGCACCAGCCCACATAGCTCCACCTCGGCAAGGGCCTGGGGATCCTAAGGCGCTGCGGCAGAACTATTAGTCACCGGCTTTAAATAGCAGGTTAATCCCCTCTGACCTGGAAGGGCACCGTCACAGCCTCACGTGGAAGCTCCGGACTGGCCAAGGCCTAGGCACCCCGTCCCAACAAAGGCCCCTCTTCCAGCCTTCCCTACAGCTGCACGTGGGATCAAACCAAGGGTTCTGATAAGAAAACAAAGTGGAAATTGGCCCGCAGACCCCGGTTTGGTCTTAACTGTCCAGGCTGAGCTTGCATGTGAGACGGGGGAGACGCTAGCCCCTCTACCAATCTTATGGGATATCAGGGTACTGCTTTGGAACTGTCCTCTGGGCCATTTGGTCAGGGCTCAGGTTGTGAGGAGGGTGAGAAGAGGGGTGGGAAGGGTCAGGAGATCCAAGCATCTTTCCAGGAGTTCCCAGCTCGTGGAAGCTGGAGGCACGCAATGCCTTCAGCTCCATCCCAGAGGTCAGATCCTGGGCTAGACAAGAGGGCTGGGCCCAGCTGTGGTCTCTCCTGCTTTGGCCAGCCCCGTTTCTATGAGAAAACGATGGAGGGGCTGCTTGCGGAGTCCCTGAGCTCACCCGCGCCTCACATAGGCACTGCTTTCTCGAGACTCCCCAGCAGCATCCTGCAGGAGGCCCAGCCGTCTACCCGGGACCTTGGAGCGGGGGAGGAGGGCTAGGGGAGATTAAGCAGACAACCAAGGCCAGCCGGGTGGGAGGAAGCCCTCTTCTAAATTCCTGATCAGCCCCCACCTACAGCCCAGTCGCTCGCACCGGCTCCCGAGTCCTTTCTCCCCTTATCTGATCAAACACCAAACAAGTGGGGCGTAAACGTTCATTGGATTCTCCAGGCAGGAGGGTTCGGAAAAGAGTTGCGGGGAAAGTTGGTGGGAGAGGAATCCGTACGAAGAGTCCTAGACTCTCCCAAATGGAAGGACTGGAGAGTAAACACAGTTCGGTAGCCTCGTTCTACAGACGCGGTAAAGAGGCATAACGCAGCGGATTCCTTTGTTATGTGTAAGTCACATCCCTGGGGGAGGCAGGGCTGTCACCGGGTGTCCAGGGTCACCGCCCAGTGATCAAGCCACTATCACTGCTTCAAGGTCCCAGCGCAAAGCTCTCAGAGGCTGAGATCGTCCGACTCTGCAACCGAGGAGCAGCCCCAGCGCGGGTCCCCTAGGCTTTGCTCAAGTTTGTCAACAGTAGGGGTGGAGGGAGGGCGCCTCTGAGAACTTCCGAGCGGCGGGCAGAAGAGGGGCGAGGCCCAAGGGGCGGCGCGGGGGACTCACCGGACGCAGCGAAGAGGCCGGGGGCGCAGAGAAACACGCCGCACAGCGCGGCCAGCGCACCGGAGAGCTGCATGCTGCGCGGGACGCGGGAAAAGAGACGCGCACTGTTGCTGGGACCCGCGGGCTCCTGCGAACGCTTCGCTCGCGCTGGAATAAATCGGGCTCTCGGCTCCGCCCACTGGCCCACGTGCTCCGCCCAGGCCAGCCCCAGGCGGACTCTGGGAGGAGCTCCGAGACCACAGAGGGAAGAGGGAGGGCCGAAGTGGGGGTCCAACGCCTCAGCCTCCCGCCGAGCCACGCCCAGCATCCGGCCGCCAGCTCTCAGCCAGAGGCCAGGTCCCGCTTCTTGAATGGACTGGACAGGGGAAAATTCCTGAGGAGGAATTTAAAAGATAGCTCAGTGATTGAGTAGTGCTTCTCTAAGCATCCTGGAGACTCTGGATTCGATCCCCAAACCAGGAAAGATAAATTAATAAAATAAAATAATCTGGGAGTAATAGCTCATGTTTGTAGTCCCAGTATTTGGAAAGCTGGATCAGGAGGATCAGACACCAGGACCAGACAGACGGACGCCAGTGTGGTCTCCATAGTGAGTTCCAGGTTATTCTGAGCTACAGAATGGGACCCTGTTTCCAAATTTATTTGTTTGTTTAATTAATCAATTAATTAAAAAATAAAAGCCGTTTAGACTTAAAATACTAATGCTTACTCGTAATCAGAGGACAGCAAATTCAGACTACAATTGAGTACTGTGTTTCCTTTATCAGATCGGCAAGTGTCAAGTTGTTAACAGTGGAGGCTGTGGGGCAGCAGGCTGAGGCATGTGCCCTTGGACAGAGCAGAAGCCAGCTCAATTTCTTTATTTGGTAATATCTTTCAAAATGACAAATAGCAACACCTTAAGACTAGGACTTGGGCTAGTCTTACACATGTGTGCAAAATGAGACTATGCTATAACTTCAAAACATCTTTATAAACTATGCAAAGATCAAGAAGAAAAAAAAGGAATTGACAAATGTGTTAAAGTTCCAAATAGGAAATGTTTTAGGATTTCAACTGGGTATGGTTGTTCAAGCCTATAATACCAGCACTCTGGAAGCTGAGACAGAATTGTAGAAAGCCCAAGGCCAGATTGGACTATATAGTGAGCCCTTAGCTACCCTGAGCAACAGAGTGAGACCCTGTCTCAAAATAAAATAGATGATAGATAGATAGATAGATAGATAGATAGATAGATAGATAGATAGATGATGGATGGACGGACGGACGGACGGACAGATAGAGATCTGGCTGAGAACATGGCTCAGGGGATAAAACATGTGCTGAGCAAACCTAACAGTCTCAGTTCAATCCCCCAGAAACCCTTGGGAAAGCAGACAGAAGCAGAGAGCCCAACTCCACAAAGCTGTCTTCTGATTGTCACATCCAAACAGTGGCACATGTGTGCCCACATACCTACACACACTGGCGATGATAATACCAATAATACAATAAAGTTTAATAAAGTTTCTGGCCTGTAATCCCTACACTTGGGAGGCGGAGAAAATTGGACCAGGAGTTCAAAGTCTCCTCAGCCAGAACAAGGAGTTGGAAATCGAACTTGGGCTACGGGAATCCCTGCCTCAAAATAATAATAACTAAAAAATAATGATGATGACTATGTAAAAATCTTAGGATGTGTGGGCTTGAAGATCTTGGTAACAAGTAGAAGGAACAGCCTTGTCCCCAGCAGGCGCACGATTGCAAGGAAATGGGGCTGACAAGGGGAAAGAAATACGAGCCTGAAGGAGAGGGACTTTGTCACTACTGACTGGCTGTGGATTCTGTATTTTTATCCCGTGCACGCACAATCTGTTTACACGCAAGTATTTTAGTAGTAGTATTCTAGTCAGGGCAGTAAAGTGGAAAACGAGGAGCAGCCACACAGCTCCCGTACAAGCTGCACACAGATCTAGGTGGGACCTGTTACTGCTAGGAGCTCCTTCTTAAAACTGTTCAGAAAGAAGCCCGGTAGATAGGTGCACATCTGTAGTCCCAGCACCTGGGAGGTGGGGGCAGGTCGCTCAGGAGTTTAAGACCATCCTTGGCTCTATAACAAGTCTAAGGTCAGCCTAGGCTACATGAGACCCTGTGTCAAAAAGCGGGGAGAGGATGAGCCCCAGAGGTGAAAGGTAAGTCTCTATTGCTGAAGACACCATGCACTTCAGGAAGAGGGAACAGAGGCTCTGACCTGGAACTGGAATACCTCCTCCCTGAGGTCTATCAGCAGACACCATGCAAGCTTGAAAAAAAGGGAAACAGCCAACAGTCCTACTCGGCTGTGATCCCTAGGAGCCACAACAATGACCAGCACGATATGAAAACCCTACGGGTGCAGGAGAGGCACACATACCTTACTGGTAACCAGCAGTTCTCTAATTGGGCTTAAGACCCAGTCAACAAGAGGTAAACCATGCCTGGTACTGAAAACACAGCCAACTACTCAGTGCTAGACAAGCCGTGGACCTTGAAGGAGAGTTTACAACCACCGCTTTACTCAACCAGCATAATCCCGTATACGCTTATGCCCACAGATTAGTGTAGCCCCCTTATCAATGAAACTTCTCTTTGCAACAGATGGAGATCACTACAGAAAACCATAACCGATTAAAATGCAGAGTTGAGGAGTCTAATGGCAACTATAATACACTCCCACACCTAAGACTCAGGGAATGTTTTAGAAGAGGGGGGTGAAGAGGTGGTCAGAGCCAGAGGACTGGAGAGTCGGCTGTAAGATTGTGTCTCCTAGTAGTGTCAGAAGCTACAGGCATAAAAATCTCACCAACGTGAATGCCTACACATGAGCCGAACAAGAACAACACCAATAGGCATGCCAAAGTGGACTGGGGAAAACTCAGGACGCTTCAGCCCTACACAGAGAACTGCGGACCACTCGGAAATTCTGCTGTGGAAGAAATAGTCATCGCCAGGGAAGAACGGAGCAATTGGTTACCTAGTACCAAATGATCAGCCCTGAAAACACGCACACGAGTAGCATTATACAGACGGAGCAGGTTATAGCGAGGGACACACACACGCACACCGGCAATTAATGAGAAAAGAGGCCATGGTTTTGACAAAGAATGAGGAGGAGTATATGGAAGTGTTTGGAGAGAGGAAAAGAATGGAGAAACAGTGTGATGATATTATAATCTCTCCCAAAAGGGGGAATATCTTATAGAACTGTGCACCAAACAGTGCATTTGGCTGCATGCAAATGTAAAGCAACTTTAAAATAAGATGGCAAATGTAAACTGGCGAGAGAACAGGAACGCAACATCAACGAAGACTGCTTAGGACTGAAAGTCCAAGCCTGGTTCAGCACTGAGCACAGAAGGTTACAGGGTGGCTGTCATAAGGCAACCAACAAGATACAGTACTGAAGACACAAAAATAAATGACTTTTCAACTGATGAAGAAGAGGAAGAAGAAGAGGAAGATTTTGGGGCCTGGAGAGGTGGCTCAGCTGTTACTAGCATTGGTGGCTCTTGCAGAGGACTAGGGTTCAACTCCCAGCACCCACAAATTGGCTCATAGCCATCTGTAACCCCAGTTCCAGGGGATCCAACGCCATCTACTGGCCTCTGAGGGAAATGCATGCACTGACACACATAAACATAAATCTTTATAATCAAGGTCCTGATCCACAGGGACAAAACACTCACCAGGCAAAGGGAAAGCACCAGCAATAGTCAACAACACTCCGTGACAAAGCCCTCAGCACCCTGGGAGTAAAGGAAACTTCCTCAAAGGTCCTAGGTGCCTATAAACAAACACAGCTGATATCATCAATAAGTGGGTAAGGCCAGGAACAAAACCAGGGTTTCTGCTCAGCCACTTCCTCTAAAGTGATAAAAAAGATGGGAACCTGAACAATCAGGTAAGAACCAGAAAACATATCCAGACAGAGAAGAAGAAAGTAAAATTACCCCTATAGCTATTCACGGATCACGTGATCTTCTATCTAGAAAATTCTAGAGAACTCACATACAAAAATTAACTATGAAAGCTCATGGATGTTGTGATCAAGGCTGCAGGACACAAGATTACTAAACACAAATGTCTCTTTTTAAATTATACCTCTTTGCTTTATTTTATGTATTATTTATTTGGGAGAAGGGACACCCTCATGCCATGGCACACTGGCTGAGGTCTGAGGACAGCTTTCAGGAGTTGGGTCTCTCCTTCTAATAAGGAGGTTCTGGGGATCGAACTCAACTCAGCAAATTTGGTGGCAGGCCCCTTTACCTACCTCAACAGCCCAAACACTGGTACTTCATCTATTTAATTATTTATCATTTTATATTATTTTGGTAAAGATCAAACCCAGGGCCTTGCACATGCTAAACAAACACCTCTGAAGGGTATGAATTTTATCCCTAGCACCCCGCCCCTTTTAGTGCTGGAATGTGTGTGTGTGTGTGTGTGTGTGTGTGTGTGTGTGTGTGTGTATGTAATGTAGGGGTGAGGTAAAGTATTATAGTAAGAATTTTTATTGTAAAAATGAGAGGCTATAAAAGTACTGAGCATGTACTCAGTTGGTTGAGGGCTTGCCTAACATGTACTAAGCCCAGGGCTCAATTCCCAGCACTGAGTAAATAGACCATGGTGTCCACAGCTATAATCTTGCTCCAGAGGCAGAGGCAGGAGGTCATCCTTGGGTACATAGCAAGTACATAGCCAACCTGGGTCACATGACACCTTGTCTCGAAGAAAGAAACAGTGAGTGAAGAGTATAAAGTCATGAATATATTGCTTGATAAGGGTCCAGCCTGTCTCAGACCCATGAGACGACACCTCACACCCCCACACATCCCCATCCCCACCCGATGCCTCAGACCCAGGAGAGTGCCCAGTGAAGCTGAAAAAGGATGGGAAAGCCTTCCTCTGGCCCAAGTGCAGTGTGTGCCAAAAACCAGCAACTGCTACTTCCTCCTCCCGGATAAACGCGACCTGGGACTGCTCCCCTGCCTGCCTTCTACCGAGACCAGCTAACCCCTCGCCCAGCGCGTAGTAAAATGCTGCCGTTCCGGGTTAGCGAGTGATCGATCCTGCGCCACCAGAGTGAGCTCCGCGCACCCAATCCCAGTTTTTCTGTGTATGTCTGCGTGTCCATTCTGTCCTCTTTCCTTTGTCAGCCCAGTCAAGACAAGTCCAAAGCCAGCAGGATGGAGAGAGAGAGAGAGAGCGAGGGGGGGAGGGAGAGGGGGAGGGAGAGAGGGAGAGGGGGGAGGGGGAGGGGCAGGGAGAGAGGGACAGAGGGACAGAGGGAAAGGGAGAGGTAGAGGGGGAGAGAGGGAGAGAGAGAGAGAAAGAGAGAGAGAGGGAGGGAGAGGGAGAGAGGGAGAGGGAGAGAGGGGGAAGAGAGAGAGAGGGAGAGAGAGAGAGAGGGAGAGAGAGAGGGAGGGAGAGAGAGAGGAGAGAGAGAGGGGGGGAGGGAGAGAGAGGGGAGGGAGAGAGAGGGGAGGGAGAGAGAGGGGAGGGAGGGGGAGGGGAGGGAGGGGGGGAGGGAGGGAGAGAGAGGGGAGGGAGAGAGGAGAGAGAGGAAGGGGGTCACAGATGACTTTTGTTTTCCATAGGCAGCTCCTCATGCAAACAAGACACTACTCCAGACAAACCTCCCGAGACACCTGGGAGCGCTCAAGCTGGACGTGATGGTTACCACTGAGAAGGAACAGTGCAGCTGCTCTTTCCTCCCGCGATAAAAATCTGGGCTGTGTTTGGGTGAAACTGCCTTCATAATCAAACAGTTTTCAATTTTTCTGCTTCCCTTCCAAAATAAGCTTCAGGCTCTGAGACAAAGAAATCAAAATAAAGCGACATTCATTTCACATGAACCGCAAGAATATATATAATCTATTTAATTGTCATTACCATAAGCTTTTTGGTTTTTTGGGTTTTTTTTTTTTTTTTTTTTGGTTTTTTTGGTTTTGGTTTTTCGAGAGTCTTTGTGTCTTTGGGACCTGTCCTGGAACTCGCTCAGAAGACCAGGCTGGCCTTGAACTCAAAGAGATCCACCTGTTTCTGCCTTCGTGCTGGGCTTAAAGGCACATGCCACCACCACCCAGCTTCTGTTTTGTTTGTTTGGCTTCGGTTTTTACCATAGGCTTTTTAAAAGGCTTCATAGCGGGCTGGGAGTGTGCGTCAGCGGCAGAGTGCGTTCCTAGCACACACAGGGCTCAGGGTCCGATTCCTAGTACCACACAAAAGAAATTTAACAGTTTAACATCCACGTGTTGCAAATCAAGCCAGTGGGCTAGATGTTTTTCTCCGATAGGGAGCTCTCAACCGAATTGGGCTCAGTCTCCTTTAAGCGAGAGAAGAAATAGCCAAGACAAGGGCTTGGTCTGTGCTGTATGAGAAAACCTCCCTCCACTACAGAGATCCAACCACCTCTTGAGAACCGCCTACTGATAAAGAAGTCGGGTCCATCAGCACAACCCAAAAGCAAGCCAGTTCCAGTTTCAGCCTAGAAAGCAGGTTCCTGACAGAGTCTGGCTTTGTTTTGTTGTGTTGTGTTTTGTATGTTGAACTCTCTGTAGTCCAGACTGGCCTTCAACTTGGACTACATCACTGTGTAGTCCAGGTTAGACTGGAACTTGTTTTCCACGTACCTGCCTTCTGAGTGCCGGGGGCACCAAGCCGGACCCCAAGTCTGGTCCCTTAGCTAAACCCAGATCTCAAACAGGTATCACCCCTCCCAACTAGGGTGGGACAGGATACCAACCAGCAAGGCCTAATCACCTGAGCAAATCCACAATAAAGTTTATCAGGGCTCACAACTAAGGAAGTGCTCAGTATGGAACCCTCGTCTAGCAACAGTGAAGAAAAAAAAAAAAAAAGAATCCTTCAAATTCCCTAAGCTTTGGAAGAGTACGGACGACTGCTTACCTGGTAAGCAGTGACCAAATTTCAATGTACGTCAGACAAAAAGCAGGTGAAGGCGCCCACACATCACTGTTAAGTTCATAGGTCGAACTTTGAAGCAAGCAAAATGGTTTTATACATAGGTCGCAAGCAAAATGGTTTTGTACATATCAAGGACAAGTTTTACAATAAGAGTTCCTCTAAAACCCATAAACACTGTGCTTAGCGCTCATCAAACACTGGGGTCAATCTCTAGCTCCAAGAATCCACACACATTGTACACACGTGCCACACATACATGCATACATGTATCTAGTTCCACCCTAAGCTGAAGAGATCTTTTAGGGCTGGGGTATATAACTCAGTGGTGGGGTGTTAGCCTAGCAGGCACAGGGTTCTGGTGCCATCTTAAACACTGAAAAATGTGTGTGTGTGTGTGTGTGTGTGTGTGTGTGTGTGTGTGTGTGTGTCTGTCTGTCTGTCTGTCTGTCTGTCTGTCTGTATTGTTTCTGGACTGGAGAGATAGATGACTCGGCAGTTAAGAGCACTGGCTGCTCTTCCAGACAACTTGGGATTGATTCCCACAACCATATGGTGGCTCACAATAGTCTATAACTCTAATTCCAGAAGATCCAATGCCTTCTTCTGGCCTCTGTGGGCACAGGCATGGAATTGGCACGATATATGCAGACAGACAAAGCATCAATATACATAAAAATAGACATAAATGTAATATATATATACTTTTTCTAATCTGGGTACAGTGAAGC
This sequence comes from Arvicola amphibius, assembly GCF_903992535.2. NCBI lineage: Eukaryota > Metazoa > Chordata > Mammalia > Rodentia > Cricetidae > Arvicola > Arvicola amphibius. The sequence goes on from NC_052058.2 coordinate 150,261,580, forward strand.
ATGCTCATAATCCTAGCTCTTGGGAAATGAAGGCAAGAGGATAGGAAATTATATATATATTTCAGATAGAAGCAAGCTAAACTGCAAAGCAGAGTTTCAGACGAGCTGAGCTGCAAAGACTTTGAGACCAGACCTGCTGCCTGGAAGAAGCAGAAACCACCTGAGCTGCCTGGAAGAGGTTTATTTAGAGCAGAGTCACTTGGAAAGAACTCTCCCACCTGTTGAGCTGCCTGTAGGTTGTGCAGTGTGTCCCAGTTTCCGAATTTTGTGAGCTGTCACCCATTGCCGGGGTGGGTTTTGATGATGTCTTTGAGTCATTTCTGCTACTGTAAGTAATCCCTTCCCATACTCCTGTATGTAACCGCAGAGAAACTCATTGGTTCATCAAGTTGTCCTTTGGTGATATTTGTACTTTGGTGTGTCTGGAGTGAGTAGGTGTATGTATTGCATCTCTCAGAAAGTTCTGTCATACAACAGTGTATTAGAAGCCCCTGAAATGTACATTGTATAAGGCTAAATACCATATGAATTATATTAAATAAAAATAACTATAATTCTTATCTGATCAGCTAAAGCAAGCACTAGCTTCAGAGCCTGAGGCAGGGGACTAAAAGTTCAATGTCTGGTCAGATGGTGGTAGTGTACACCTTTAATTCCAGCACTCAGGAGGCAGGGGCAAGCAGGTCTCTGAGTTGGAGGCTCAGATTGGTCTACAGAGCAAGTTCCAGGACAACCAGGGATACACAAAGAAACCCTATCTCAAAAAGAAAGCCAGGGAGGGAGGGAGGGAGGGAGGGAGGGAGGGAGGGAGGGAAGGAGGGAGGGAAAGAAGAAAGAAAGAAAGAAGGAAAGAAGGAAAGAAGAAAAGAAGGAAAGAAGGAGAAGGAAAGAAAGAGAAGGAAAGAAAGAAAGAAGAAAGAAAGAAAAGTTCAAGACCTACCTGGGAGGCACAACGTGTTTAAGGTCAGCCTGGGCAACTTAGGGAGATGACCAACGTTCAAATCCCAAGACTGAAAAAGAAAGAAAGGGAAAAAAAGAGTAATCTTCAAAACTCCATCTCATATGCTAAATAGAGAGTCCTAGGTCATCCTCAGCTGTAGCAGGCACCCTGGCCTGTGAATGCCCTTTTGGCTACAGAGGAGGGGCTCCTCACGACCCTACCCAGCTTTTCACCAACCGCTCACTCCAGTCATGCCCAGTTACCTCATCTGAGTCAGTTCAGACTCCTCTGAGTCATTCAGCAAACACTCATTCAGCGCAGTAACCCAGAGCATTAATGGCTATGTTTAAATCATCCACTGCCAGGCTCCTCCCCAAGAGCAATCACGTCAAAATCCTTGGGCAGAGCCTGAGCACAGACATTTTTCTAAAAGCAACTCCACAGATGTTAGGACCAGTAGACAGACTCACTGGGAGAGGACAGACCTTGGCCTTGGGATCCAGAGCTGATAGCAAGCAAAGGGAGGGAGTAGAAGGAAAGGGGTTTCTTGTATAATCTGACCTTTAGACAGTCCAGTGAATGGCATTTCCTCAGCATGAGAACTTCTTGTCTCTAACATCAGGACACCAGTATTGCAAGATTAGGTTGTCCATGGGTATTCCCACACTGGTGTAAGCAGGAAGTCCATAAACCTTCAGAATTTTTTTTAGCAGAGTCTCACTGTGTAGAACTAGTTGCCCTGGAATTCACTTTGTGGACCAGGGTGACCTTGAACTCACAGACATCTTCCTGCCTCTGCTCCCTGAGTGCTGGAAGCAAAGACATACACCACCACACCTGACCCAATATAAAAGAGGTACATAATACCGCTGTTTGTGGTTTTGAAAAATTGATTACAGTCCTGAAAGCCTACAGGCAGACAGCTGAACAAACTTGTTGTGAGAGACCACGGCATAGCTATGAAAGGGGGGACAAGGTATAGATATTTACACCTGAGAACTGGCAATCTGGAGTCCAATGCTCTGAGATTCCCAAACAGCACACTTAGAAAAATACCTCTATGTGGGCCAGTGAGCTAAAGCAAGAAAAAGGTTCAGTCCCTGGAACAAGGTAAAAGTGGCAGGAGAGCCCTGACTCCACAAAGTTGGTCTCCAACATCCTCATGTGCATACCCCCCACACACATATACAGCAAAACTGAAAAGGCACTACTATGTCAAAAGTCAAGGCAGAATAAAATAAACCAGCTACAGTGGTGGATGGTGGATGTCTGTAATCCCAGCACCTGGGAGCTGGAAACTGAAGACTCAGAAGTTCTAGTTTGGGGAACTGGGAAGACAGTTCATTATCAATAGCTTGTTGTATGCGGTGGTTTGAGTGGCAATGGTCCCCAGAGGCTCATATGTTTGAATGCTATGGCCACAGTTGGTGGAACTGTTTGGGAAGGATTAGGAGGTGTGGCCTTGTTGAAGAAGGTGTGTCACTAGAGTGGGCTTTGAAGTTTCAGAAGCCCTTACCACTCCAGTTGGTTCTCTCTCTCTCTCTCTCTCTCTCTCTCTCTCTCTCTCTCTCTCTCTCTCTCTCTCTGATTCATCTTGTTGTCTCACCGTGTAAGCTCTCAGTTACTGCTCCAGCACCATGATTGCCTACCTACTGCCATGCTCCCTGCTGTGATGGCTCTGCACTCACCCTCTGAAACTATAAGCCCCAATAAAGCCTTTCTTCTCTAAGTTGCCTTGGTCATGATGTCTTTTCATGTTGTTGGTTTTTGTCCCGCCTGGTTCTTGCAGTCGCTAAGTCCCAAAGAAATCACAGAGTCTACATTAATTATAAACTGATTGGCCCATTAGCTTAGGCTTCTTCTTAACTTTTATAACTTATATTAGCCTATTATTCCTGTCTATATTAGCCACGTGGTTTGGTACCTTTTTCAGCTAGGCAGTCACATCTTGCTTCTTCTGTGGCTGGGACAGGACTGCAAAATAAGCTTTCTTCTTCCCAGAATTCTCCTGTTCTCCCTGACCTGTCTCTACTTCCTGTCTGGTTGTTCCGCCTATACTTCCTGCCTGGCTACTGGCCAATCAGTGTTTATTTAAAATATAATTGACAGAATACAGACCATTGTCCCATACCACTTCCCTCTCTTTAAAAAAAAAAAAACAAAAAACAAGAACCCTGAATCTAATATCCTCTGTTTAGCTTTTCTCCTGACCATTAGCCTTGCAGAAAGTCTTCTTTGGCTACATAGCAAGTTCAAAGCCAGCCTGAGCTACATGAAACCAGTAGGCAGTAGTAGCTCACACTTTTAATTCCAGCACTCAGGAGTCAGAGGCAGGCGGATCTCTGTGAATTTGAGGCCAGCCTGGTCTACAGATCTAGTTCCAGAACAGCCAGAGCTACAGAGAGAAACCCTGTCTCAAAAAAAAAGAAAAGAAAAGAAAAGAAAAAAAGGAAGAAAGGAAGAAAGAAAGGGGAGGAAGGGAAAGAAAGAAAGAAAGAAAGAAAGAAAGAAAGAAAGAAAGAAAGAAAGAAAGAAAGAGAAAGAAAGAAAGAGAAAGAAAGAAAGAAAGAAGATTCTTTAGGGAGTTCCTGGTTTGGTAAGAGACCCTGTTGCTGTAAGAAAATGGTTTTACCCTGTAAAGATTCCTTTATTGTACTTGTTTAATAAAATGTTGATAGGCCAGTAGCCAGGCAGGAAGTATAGGTGGGGTAACCAGGCAGGAAGTAGAGGTGGAGCAATGAGAACAGGAAAATTCTGGGAAAAGGAAGGGTCAGTCTGCAGTCATCACCCAGACACAGAGGAGCCTTGATGAGATAAGGTACCAAGCCTCATGGCTAGCACACACAAGAATAATGGGTTAATGTATGATGTAAGAAAAAGTTAATAAGAAGCCTGAGCTAATAAGCCAACCAGTTTTATAGTTAATGTAGACCTCTGTGTATTTCTTTGGGATTGAACAACTGCAAGACTGGGCATGACAGAAATCTCTGTCAACACCCTGTCTCAAAAAATAAGGAAGACATCAGATATTGCCCACTAGCCTACACACACACACACACACACACACACACACACACACTGCACACACTGCACACACTGCACACACACACACTGCACACACACATGCACACACATCAGAACATTGGAATGGAAAACAAAACAAACAAACAAACAAAATTAACTTGACCATACCACGTGATGGCAAGGCTGCAGAACACTGGGGAGTACCATTCATAAACTGAGAGAATGCAAAATGGTGCAGCCATTCTGAAAGATGGTTTGTCAGCCTCTTATAAATTAACCACGGATTTTCCATGTGATTCAGGAACAATTCCGAATTGCCATTTGCCCAAGTCAGCTGAAGTTTATTTTAACACAAAAACGTATAAGCAAACATCTACAGCATAGTCACCAAAACCCAGAAATGCGGTTAGGGTCCTCTCAGAACAAAGGAGAGACAGCATGGCTTACTCAGTGTCAACGTTCCCATGCGCATCCTTATCACGTCCCTGTGCCCTCAGAGTCAGCCATCCCTGTCACATTTCTGCTGCTTCAGGGGCAACCCCTGTTACAGTCATGTAGCCTAAGTGTTGAAACCTTAGAACCCCAAAATAGCCAATGGAAATGTATTACTGTATTAAGGAAAAAAAACATTGCCTTCAGGGCTCTGGCTCTATGTATGAATCAGCTGAGTCAATGCCAGTCCAAATAAAGTGCTTCCTGGAACTAACCCTCAGGGTCCTCTGTGTCCCCACCCAAGAATCCCACTATAGAGGCAACCAGGACGCTCTTCACTCTCTTCACGGCGTGAATGGATAAACTGTGGTAAAAGCACACAAGGAATAAAGGTGGCTGGGATTCTGTGATAAAATGGACCAAGCTATCAATTCATAAAAAGCATATAATCTTGAATTTATTTTGCTTAGTAAAGAAGACAGATAATGATGGCTATAAGTTCCATATTTTTACCTGTGTTTCTTTCTGGAGAAAGGAAAGCTATAGGGTTACACATACACACACACACACTCAATTACCCAAACATGATTGTTCACACCCTGTTATGCCAGTATTTGGGAGTCAGAGGCAGGATGATTGCCACAAGTTCAAGGCCAGCCTAGTCTACATGGTCACCTACATGTAGACAGAATGTTGTTTGTTCCATTCGTTTCCTGGCTGCACAGACTCCTGAAATAAACTCACAGAAACTATATCATTTAAATCACTGCTTGGCCAATCACTTAAACGTATTGCTAGCTAGCTCTTACATGGTTAGTTAACCTATTTCTATTAATCTCTGTATCGCCATATGGCTGTGGCTTACCGGCAAGGTTCTGGTGTGTTTGTCCCCAGCGGGGGCCACATGGCTTCTCTTAATTCCGCCTTCTTTCTGCCAGCATTCGTTTTCATTTTCCTGCCTAGCTCTACTCTGCCCTATCACAGGTCAAAGCAGTTTCTTTATTCGTTAATCAATAAAAGCAACACATATATAGAAGGACTTCCCACATCACCTATATAGTGAGACCTTGTCTCCAAAAGGGGGAGAGGGAACTGGAGATATAGCTCAGTTGACAGAGTTTTTCCCATTACACATGAAGCCCTAGGTTTGATCCCCAGTATCTCATAAAAGCAGCCATGTAGGCTTGCTGGTGCATATCTGTAATCACAGCATTTGGGAGGTAGAGGCAAGAGGATCAGGATCTTTTTTTATCCTGATTTAAAAAAAAAAGTCATCCTTGGCTATAGAGAAAGTTTAAGGCCAGCCTAGAATACTTAGGAATAGATGTAAAAAAAAAAAAGAAAAAAAAAAAAAAACCATTTCCAGGACCCAAGGAAGAAGAATGGTAGGTTGTCAGAGTGCATCACAGAGAACTTTTGAGATGATGTCATTGTTCTGTGTGGCACTGAAGTCATAGACTTCACCATGCAACTTTCAAAACACAGAGAATCTTACAGCACAATGAATTGATTTTAATGTTGTCAAGTGTTTGAAAATCCACCTGAATGCTGTTGGGGGCTCCAAATTGTAACCGGACAATCTCCCATGCTGCAGCTGAACGGCATGACCTCACTGTCAGTGGTGCGGGAGAAAGAAATTGGCTCAACAAGCTTGGAAAAGCAGTGTCTCTGACAGGAAAACCTACAGCTAAAGACAGACACGATTGTGTGTCATCACCGGGCTCCAGTCAGCCAAGTTGTTTCTCATGGAGATGTAGGCTAACAATCGAGAGAATGCTCTAGACAGAAGCCTCCTTAGCCGCTTTTCTCATCCATGACAAAAACACTAGACAGCTAGACAGAATCCACTTACAAGAGGAACATGCTATTTTGGCTCAGGGTTTTGGTCCAGCATGGGGTCGAGGAACGCATGGCAGAGTGGTTGCACCTGTGGTGGCGGCTGCAGCACTTGATGAACGTTCTTGCTGAACTCTTGAAGAACTTGAGACTGTGGCTAGGACCAGAGGTGAACCAAACCCTCCTAACCTAGCTACTTCTGCCAGCCAGGCTCAGCCCTTCAGAAACTCCAACATTTTCAAATACAGCCACAGGCTGAAGACAAACCTAGAATATAAGCCTATGGGGAATGTTCCGGATTTAAACCATGACAACGAGACAAACAAATACGCAAACAGACAATGTGTCACAAGAACCTGGTTTCCCAGTGCGGAAGAAGGAAGTTTTAAATGAGCAGAAGGGTTGAGCGAGCCAGAAGGTACTAGGTTAACTGGAGAATTCACTTCAAATTCACGCTTAACTTAACGAAGATACAGCCGATGATGCATAAATATTCATGAGTATGTGCATGAACACAGAACACATATGTATATTGTCTAGCTCTGTCTGTGAGGGGAACCTAAAGACAGGAACACCCAGTAGCAAACAGGACCCTAGTGTTTAAAAGTTGGTCTCTAATCATTTTCCAACAAAGGGAACCAGGGATTCTTGGAGAAATTAAAAGTTCTGGGGCTAGGGCTGGGGGAGGGGGGATGTAAATGAGCCAGAGCTTTTATCATGCCTCAAAGTAAGAGGCTATGTTGAAAAACATAGATGATCCTGGCATGGCGGTACATGATCTCGGGAGGTGGAGGTAGAAGGGTCAGGAGTGGAGCAGGCAGAGCCTTCCTTGGGTTACATAACACCCTGTCACAAAAGAAAAAGCAAAGCAAATAAACAAAAGGACAAAGGCATATTCAAAGGGTATGCAGAGCCTGTCTGAAAACACCAGAACTGGAAAGACATAGGCTACTCGGGAAATAATGTATCATTGGATTGTAACCCAAAGCATAAAATAAACATTCATGGGCTTGTATGAGTACAAATACATCATTGAATGAGTCAATGAATCAATGAATGACTGGGACAGGAGAGACAAGCCATTTCTTAGCATTTATACCCACAGCATCTCCCAATGGCCCCTGTGTTAAGGGCCTCCTATGGTGCCACTGGGGAGAAAACATCAGGCAGTGGGGCCTGGGGGAAGGAAGTCACTGGGAATGACCTTGAAAGGGGATGTTGGGAACTCTGGCCTCTTCCTCTTGCTCTCTGCTTCCCATCTGGTTCAGGGTGAGCAGCTTTGTCTAACATGTGCTCACCTCTGTAAAGTTCTGCCTCGTCACAAACCCAAAAGCAACAATGCAAGAAACCGTGACCTAAAACCCCCTGAAAATGGATGCTCCATGGCGGATGGATCACCTACAGTGACTGTCTTAGGGCTTTTATTGCTGTGAAGAGACACCATGACCACGGTAACTCTTATAAAGGAAAACATTTAACTGGGGTGGCTCACTTACCGTTTCAGAGATTCAGTCCATTATCATCATGGTGGGGAGCATGGTGGCATACAAGCAGACATAATATTGGAGAGGTAGCTGGGAATCCTACATCCTACAGGCAACAGGAAGTCAACTGAGACACTGGGCTGTATCCTAAGCATAGGAAACCTTAAAGCCCACCCCAGTGGTGACACATTTCCTCCAACAAGACCATACCCACTCCAACAAAGCCATATCTTCTAATAGTGCTATTCCCTATGAGATTTTGGGGGGCAATTACATTCAAACTACCACAGCAACCTTCTGGGCAACTCAGGGACTGTAACTGAGGAATGGATGGTAAGAGCTTGTAGGATGTGTTTGGGGGTGGAGATGGGGACATGCCTTTAATCCTAGCACTCAGGAAGCAGAGGCAGACAGATCTCTGTGAGTTTGAAGCCAGCCTGGTCTACAGAGCAAGTTCTAGGACAGCCAGCTCTGTACAAAGAAACCCTGTCTCAAAACAAAATAAGCAAACAAAAAAACGTAAGAGCCAGAGAAGAAGAGCACTGTGAAACAGTCCCCTGGATGTGGTGTGCCTGAGGCGTGTCTGAGGCAGCCCCTGTGGCAGCCTGCACAGGATCCAGTCAGTCAAAATTCCAGAATGGATGGGGGAGGAGCTCCTGGGGCCCCACTCCCATTAGAGAGATCCCTAAGGAGTGAGTGACAGTTGATGGTCACTGAGGGAAAGCCACTCTTCTGAGAGGACATAGCTTCTGTTACACTGTCCATACCTTAGTGAATGGCCCCACTCCCGTTTGCACATGGTCAGCACTAATTAGACACAGTGGGTTTAAGAATAATAATTTTGTTTGTTTGCTTTATCTCACCGTGAGGAGGTCGTAAGGGTGGAGGGACAGACATGGAAGGACTGATAAGCGAGTGTGATGGGGTGCATGAGGTGAAATTCCCAAATAAACAAAATATTATTTCTAAAGTAATAATAACTTCGTAAAAGATCATGAAGTCAGCCATGAATGGCAGCGCACGCCTTTAATCCCAGCAATCAGGAGACGGAGGCAGGTGGGTCTCTGTGAGTTCGAGGCCAGCCTGGTCTACAGAGAGAGTTCCAGGACTGGCTCCATAGCTACAGAGAGAAACCTTGTCTCAAATAAACCAAACCAACCAACCAAAGAAAGAGTGGGTGAACGAGCCAATGGCTCAGAGCCCCTGTGTCATTGCTATCAACATTTGTCACCACTCAGAAACCAGTATCAACATAGTGTCTATGCTCGTTAGATTACGTCAGCCTGACACAAGCTAGAGTCATCTGGTACCACACTGTGAAGCATTTTCTTTTAATGACTGAGGCGGGAGGGCTCCTGCCCTATCTTCCTGCCACGAAAAGCTGCAACCTGTAAGTGGAACCCATTCTTCCCCTTGGTGCTTTTTGGTCATGGTCTTTATTTTAGCAACTAAAAGCCAACGAGGACATCCTCTATATTTTATTTGGATGTCACATCATTTGTTTGGCTTTGTGTGAGACAGGGTCTCTCCGTGTAGCCCCGGCTGGCCCTGACCCTGTCACAACATGCTGGCAGTATGCCCCTGCCTTTTGCACTAGGCTCCTTCTGCTCCAGGGTCCCATCCAGGACACCGTTCCCTTGCTTCTGTCTTCTCTGGCCTGTGACCTTTACTCAGGTTCACTTACTTTGACACTGTTAAGGAGTCCTGGTTTAGTTCTGCGGATCTGCCTCAGCAATGGGCTTGTCTCAGGTACCAAAAGGTATGCAATCTTCGATTCTGTGTATACACAAGTTAAACTCAGAAAGACAAATCAATGTCTTAAAATAAAAGAGAGACTTAGGAAAAAATGAAAAAGAGGGGGTGAGCAAGAAGGAGAAGGAGAAGGGAAGGGGGGTGAATTTCATTAAATGCACCCATACTTGAAACTGTGCTAAGGAAACACTTTGTTTTGCACAATTAATATATACTGATTTAAAAGCTAAAAAAAAAAAAAAAAAAAAGGAAAAAATCTCCTGAAATGCCTTAAGAAAAAGAATGTTCACAGTTTCAAAGGAGACCTCTGGTTAATGTGGAAAAGGGACTCCGGGGAGGCAGGAGAGAAGCCTGGAGCCTAGCCGGGAGGTCAGTGCATTGGTCCAGGAGAGGCAGGCTGGTCACTTGGGTACAGGATGGGGAGGTGTGGGGTTGGCAAAAAGAAAGTGGAAAAAAATAAAAGAGCGAGACAGTAAATGCTACATGTGTTTCAAAATTAGAACCAGCCAGGCACTGTGCTGATGAGGGGGGTATGTGGGGTCAGGCAGGAGAGGGACGGAGGTGGCCACCCAGCTTCTGCTTGGCAGAGAGGCAGATGAAACGTACCGAAATAAACCGCCTGCTGCCTGCTGGTCTTCCCCGCAACAGTGATCTCCTTGTGCACAGCTGAGCACGCTGGCCAGTACAAAGAACATGCCTTCCCAGATAGGTGTTGGATGAATGGAAGAGCTGTTGCTGTTCCCTTGAATAGGTCCAGAACCAGGACACGGAGCTGATACAAACGCAGAAGTAGCTGGGCAAGGTGATGGACACCTGGAATTCCAGCACTGGGGAGGCTGAGACAGGAGAATCACGAGGTTGAAGTCAGCCTGGTCCTGTCTCAGAGGGAGGGAGGAAGGGAAAGAGAGAGAGAGGGAGGGAGGGAGAAAGGGAGGGAAGACGGGGGAGGGATGGAGGGAGAAAGGGACGGAAGGACGGACGGGAAGGAGGGGAAGGAGGG